>NW_010166521.1:77831-79810 GCF_000695765.1 Mesitornis unicolor
AGACCCCGGCAGCATCGGGCTCCTCTGCCGGGTTCTCGCAAACTCCAACGGAGCTGCCGGTGGCTCTGCCCTGTCCCGGGAACCCTGTGCTCAGTATTGCTCCAAAAACATTTCGTGTGCACTCCGGAGCGTTGTACCGAGGAGAATCAGCCTTAAAAAATCCCCGGCTGCTAGAAGGAGCGATATTTTACATATCCTCTCTGTCGATCGCCATTTAAATGTGAACCATCTCGAAGCCTTCCGTAGGAAACACAATTAAAGTGTCATTAAAAAAGCATTTTTCTCGTATCCTTTTCTGTAATGAAGGACTTAGGCTCTCTGTGGTTTGTAGAAACACCCGGTAAATCCGTGCCCATTTGACGCATTAATTTGAAGGGATTCAAATCGAGAACTGGATTTCAAGTACTGCTCCTTTTCATGCCAGCAATGCCAATATTTGCAGGTGTGTCATGTCCAGAGTAACTCGCCCAGAGAAATATTTTGTAGTAGTAACTAAAAAAAAAATAAATTCTTCCTTTCTAGACATATTAATATAACCAAGGTTAAAAGCCACTTTTATTTGTTTGAGGGAAAATGTTCTTACCTAAATTATGGGAAGTATTTAGGAAAAGCTTTTTGTTGGTGGTTTTGATCTTTTAGCTTGGCAAGAACAGGGACTCTGAACTTTAGCAAAAGTTAGAGAGACTTTTAGACGAGAAACAGTTTGCTTTACCGTCTTTTTGCCGTGCAAGCTTCTCGATTTGAAATAAGAGGCATGTTGTTTCCTTTCTAGTAATTCTGGTTTCTTGCTGTCTCCCCACGAGTAGCTTCGTGCCGTGCTGTCCCACGCGAAAAAGACGTGAAAGAGTGGACAAAAAAACACGGGGGATGCCAAGCACCCGCTGCTGAGCTGGGAGAGGACAGAGTTGGTGAATGGAGGAAGAAATTAAATGAAGGCGGCCTGAGGTAAGATTTCCACGAGGTGACATTTCCACTGAACGAACTCCCAGGGAAAAGACCAGGAAAGTCGTCTGAGATTCCTTACCCTATTTTTTTTTCCTTCCTGCGACCATACCGCTTGTGTTTTGCCACCTCACCAGGTTGTTTAATCAACAAAGACTGTGATAACCTCACGAATTTTACAGCCATTAACAAATCCATTAAATCCCATCGGATTAGCTTTATGGCTACTAAAAGGGAGCTCACCTTCCTCGTGTCTGATTTGAAGTGATACCTCAAGCACGGTTGTTTGGCAATTCTGTGTGAAAGGGCTGTAGACTCCCAACACAGACTCCCTTCCCCTTGTTCTCAGAGATGCTCTGCCAAGGTGTAGTATCACAGAGGTGCAAATATTCCCCGAGACTGCAGATCCTCACGCAGAAGTTTCTTGTCACGGACTCTGAGGACAAACCCTGTCCTCCCTGGGACCCTCAGGAGCTCCTACCCCAGGCTCTGACTCCAAACCCTCTGTAAACTTTTTGCCAAGATCCCAGACAGACAACGAGTGCCCAAAATAAAACTCCTCACTCATTTACCAGAGACCATACGCCCCGGACAGGGGCAGATTCGACTCCCACCGTGTCCCTGAGACATCTCCGGGGTCTGGGACCGTCCCCACCGACCCTTATTGCCTCCGTCACCTCACAGGAGCCGCCCCAGGTATCGACCCCGGTGTTATTTCCCTTGGACCCGCTTCGGATTTGCCTTGTGGTTCTGTCTTCTTTCCTTTTACCAGGAACATGTACGGGTTTGCAATAAACCCCTGTGCAATATTTCTGTTTTTCATCCAATTTTGATTTGCTATTCTGACAAAGGGCTTACAAAAGATTTTTTTTGTTATTGTTGCTGAGGCAGATTTCAGCTTGCTGTTACCTGAAGCCACCTCCTCTGTCATGGCTTTAGGCAGAAACTAATCGGCCTTAATTTCGCTCATTTTAGGTTTTTAATCCCTTGCTAATGGGTATACTTTTACATATTAAAAATATAGTTTTATGATATAT
>NW_010166522.1:0-1660 GCF_000695765.1 Mesitornis unicolor
AAACCAAGATTTGCTCTGTGGTTCGGGAGCGGGTGCTGGGGGGTCCCGTCCCCTCTGGGGTCTGGGCTGTGGGGCTGAAGCCTGGGGGTGGGCGGTGCTGGGAGCTGCCTGCAGTGGGGTCGGTGTCAGCTGGGGCGGGCAGGGGGTGTGCGAGGTGTGGGGCTGTGGTTCAGTGTGGGGTGCAGCAGCATCCCCCTCAGCATGGCCACATGATCGGGAAGGTTGGCAGTGCAAGGAGATCTCTGCTGCTCCAGGAGCAAGTGAGGTTCTTGCAAGGTGCACCCCAAAACCCTCTCTGTCCCTCTGCTGTTCCCTGATGAAGGCACGGACAGCGGCAGTGCTCGCTCCCCTCCGTGTCCTCTTTCTGCTGGAGTAACCGGGTTATTCTGTGGGCGTCACTTGCACCCGCGCCAGAGCTTTGGGTGCCCTGGGACCGAGGTTCCCCCTTTGGCTTCATCCCTTCTCTGCAGCCGTGGCCCCGCTCATGCTAAACATGCCCGTGGTGATGCAGCGACGCTGTCCCCAACAGGAGGAAACTTGTGGAGCGGTTTGTGTACCCCAGGGTGTGCGTAGACGTGGGTCTCCCCGCACGGTGCTTGTGGTCCCTCCCGTTTCTCACCCAAACCGGGGCACGTGTGGCTCCTTCAGGAGCAGAAACTTCCTCCGTGCATCAAACCGCGTCCCCGTGGTCGTGCTCAAGCTGCTCTGCGGGCGGCAGGGGCCTCCCCCACCCCTTGGCTTGGAGAAACTTCGGGCCTTGTGGAGAGCGTTTGAAATGCTGCCGAGGACAGAAAGTGCCTGCTCATCGGTGCTGCTGCTGCTCTCTCCTCCCGGCCGCCCCCCCATCCCCTGCAGCCGCAGCTCCTGTCCCTCCCTGGGCCAGCGCGGTGCTTTCAGAGCCGCCGCTGGGTGAGGATCGCTGGGAGGGTAAGCGAAACATCAGCTGTTCTCTGAATGGGGGACTCTGAAGTTGTGTCACGAATTTAATGAATAACGAAGCTTTTTCTGAGCTCTGTCCGGAGCCATTTCCCCGGGAGGACAGGATGGGGATGGTCCCTACCCCAGAGGACGGGATCCTCCCTTCCCTGCCCAGTGGTGTTTTGTCTTTGTGCGTGTTCCTATCTGTGGGAACAGGCTTCAGGCTGCGCTGGCTGGGAGTTTGGGGTCAAAATTGGCTCCTGGCTGTGCTGGGTTGAAGTTTGGGGTCAAAATGGGCTCTTGGTGCTGGGTGCTGCGGGTTGGAGGTGTGGGAGGTGTCTGTGGTGTGGTGCAGGTCCGGGTGTGGACTCGCTCACCATCAGCCCAGAGATTTCTCTTTCAAGGAGCTGCCCAGACAGGATTTGGATGTTTCAGTTGTCCCTTTTATGCATTTTTTTTGTTCCTGCAGTGATTTGTGTGACACTTTGAGTTGTGCTCGGTGGGGAGGTGCTGCAGCCGCTCTCCATCCTCAGCCCAGGACCGGTGCTGGGTGTGGGACCTCATGTGGGGATGTCCCCTCTGAGCAGTCCCCCCTGCCGGATGCTCTGCCGAGGCCATGAGGGTTCAGTTCATGGCTCTGGGGGTCCCAGGGCTGTGAGCGGTGCTGTCCTTGTTTGGGCTGATGGGGACAGTGAGGAGGGGCTCTGTGGGGCTGGTGGGGGGCTCTGTGGGGCCGGTGGGG
>NW_010166522.1:1808-2028 GCF_000695765.1 Mesitornis unicolor
CCAGCAGCGGGCATCCCGGGTCCAGGGGGCACAGCTGCTCCCCTGCCGGGCCCACAGTAGATCTCTGTGCTTCATTAGGTCTTAATTAGCCAAACGCACCGGGACCGTGCACAGGGGACATGGGGCGTGCGTGGTGCCGGGTACCGGGGATGCTGGCTCCCATCCTGCCCGCCTCGGGATGCTGATGGGGTTTTTCCAGCTGGGTGCTGAATAAGGCGTG
>NW_010166522.1:2293-4778 GCF_000695765.1 Mesitornis unicolor
CCCGTGGGCGTTGCCCAGGCCCCCGCTGCCACTGCCAGGTCCCAGCGTGGTGCCAGTTGGCTCCGGCACCGGGCAGGAGCGCGGCTTCCCCGACGGTGCCAGGGCGGCGCTTTACATAACCCGGGACTTGCAAAACAAGCTGGAAGGTCTGGAAAATCCTCCCGCTGTTGTTGGTGCTCAAAGTTCGCTGAATTTCCTGGTTTGATCTGCGGGTCTGGCTTTTGTTGTTTCGGGACCGCAACGGGGGAAAAATGCACTTTGCATGGAGAAAAGAAAAGGGCGTTTGTGGCGTTTAATCCACGCCCGCTCCTTAGATGAAACTATTTCTGTGGCTCACAAGAGGTTCGGAGCAGCTGCTTGCGGCTTTATGGGGCTGCAGAGGAGTCCTCGTCGATCCAATTAGCATGGTTTGTCTCTGGTCCCCTCCTGATGCCCCCTGAGGAAATCCTGAACTGTCGGCCGTGCAGCCCCGGGCACGCACAGGCACCATCTGGGTTCCCGGCCCCGGAGTCTGCTTGGGGACAGAAATCACCGGGGCAAAATGGCTTTGTGTTGTCTGAGCCTGAGTCGAGCCCTGCTGCTCTGGAGATGCTCTAAAGCTGCCTCTCGCTTGCAGGTTTTGGGAGAGGCTGGAAGGGAGCTTGGGGCATCCACTTTTCTGTGCCTTTTGGGCTGGAGGTGGCTGGGAATTGGCACTTGGGAGGATGCTGAGGCTGCGGGAGCCACCCCAGCCCCACACAGGCCCGGGGGCTCAAGGGCAGCGTTTGCCTGGCCCTGGGGAAGTGTTTTGGGGTGTTGAGGAAGTGTTTTGAGGTGTAGGGCCTGCCCTCGCACCTCCGTTTGCCCATCCCAAAGCCTTTTGCCAACACAGCTAAAGCCGCTGCTGCCCCGTGCGCTGCTCAATTGAATGATCGAATCCTGTTAAAATGCTCCTGTTTGTAAGTAGGTGACCAAAACCCCACCTTCTGCCGTCCCCAGGAAAGCCACGTTTGGTGGCAAGCAATGAGGTTAAGTTCTTGCTGGTCTGCTTAGTGCGAGGCGAGTTTTGGCAGCCTGGTAAGCGGCAAAAAAGGAGGAGGAACCCTGCCCTGCCGGCACAAATCCGTCCTGTTATTAGAGGCACCTTTAGCTCCTTTCGTGCAGGTAATTACATCTGACCACGGCTGACCCACGCTGGATTTGAGCAGGGGGTGTGTGTGGGGCCTGACGTGTGCTGGGAGCCTCCAGGGTGCCCGCGCTCTGACCGCGGCGCTGTCAAAGCCATCTCGTAGGGGCTGCAGAGCAGCGAGGGGCTGGGAGATGCAGGGAAGCTCCGGGCTTCCTCACACCCTGGAGGAGCTGGCGTTGGCGCCGAGCTCTGCTCGGCACGGGTGGGAGCTGGGATGGACTGGGGATGCCTTGAGGCATCATCACAGCTGATGTATTACAGCATTTATTGTGCTGTATGAGACCTCGGTGAGCTGGTCCCTGCCTGGTTGCTGTCCCCTGACTGGGGACGCACCGGCCACCACAGCGGTGGTTTAGCTCCTTGTCAGACACCACCAGTCTTTAAGGGCTTGTGTTTCTCTAACCCTTGGAGATGGGCTGAGCTGTTTGTGGGCATTTCCAAACTTGAGGGGAGCTCCTTCTCCACATTGAGGGTCTGTGTCACTGAGTCATCTCCCTGCATCTCTGTGAACTTAATACTGAGCACAGGAGCAATAAGGGGCAGATGCTGGCTCGTCCCAGAGCCACATTGGTGACCAGCATTCGGTGACTTTGTGCTGTGCCTGTGTGTGCCGTGGAGGTGAACCCCTCCCGCCCTGGCCAATCTGTGTCCGTGAGGAGCTTTGCCGTGGGCTGGCAGATGGGGTCAGGGCTGCTCGGGGATTTCCTCAGATGCGACGGGAAGGCTTTTAACAGCAAACGTGGTCGTCTGTGTCATCACGTAGCGTTAAACCTGGCCCCTGAAAATGCCACTGGCACCTGCGATGTGGCTGAGTGAGAAGTCCCCACTTTTCAAAGTCTTTTTCCCTGGTTTTGAATTAAAATAAAATAAGGTTTAAAAGCCGTTGCTGGTGTGTGCGTGGGTTTGGGGTGGCAGCCTGGAGATAGCGCTGCCGTTCTCGGGAAGTCACTTGGCCCTGTGTGACCCTCGGATCCTCCCCGCTGTGTGACAGATCCTGCGCCTCCGCTGGGTGCCAAGACCTCGGCCTTCCAGGAAAGGTGGCGGGGGCCGCTGTGGGTTCCCCGCTGCCAGCCCAGGGGTGCCCAGTGCCCTGCGAGCACAGTGGGGAGCTGCAGAAGGCTCCTGTTGGGGCTGCAGCGCTGCTTGATCCATCCAGGCTGCCTTTCGAGGGGAATACACATGATATCCAAGTGCAGAATTGATCCGTGCTGCTGGCCAGGCTTTTTCCTGACGCTGCTGGTTTTCCTCTTGCTGTAGCAGGAAGCGAATGCGGTGACGGCAGCTGCCCGGCTCTGGCAGTTTGTGCCTTGCTTTCCC
>NW_010166522.1:4794-6240 GCF_000695765.1 Mesitornis unicolor
CTGCCCCCTGTTTTGGTTGATAGGAGGCTGTTATCAGAGCTCAGCAAACCGTGATGATCGCATCCAGGCTGCACCTCAAACCACCTGGCAGCGCTGGGCTGGATGGAGAAGCTCATTTGCACGGGGTGGTTAATTCTCTGTATGTTTTAATCTCCGTGACCATCTGTGTGCTCGCCCAGGCTGGGGAGATGGGAGCGCTTGGGATTTATTCCAGGAGGTGAACACGGAGAGGACTGCTTATTCTGTGTGTGCCGAAAACCGCCCCGGGTCAAAGCAGGACAGCCTCATTAGCTCTGGGAACAGTTGTTCCTGCGTTTTCAGGCGAGGACGCCTCCATGACCATCAGCGCTGTCCTGGAGGCACGGCCCGAAAAACTGCGGGGAGGGGGCACAGCGACAAGGCAGTGAAAACGGAGATGTCTGTGAATGCTTTCCAGCATCCAGACCCAAACTAGAGGGTCTGCGATGGGCTTGGCACTGGGGAGGGCTGAGGATCCTCCAGGGAAGGTTTGGGAGAGGCAGTGTAGTGCTACAGCAGCTCCTGGCCACCAGAAAGCCCTGCCCCAGGCCGTGGCAGCCCCTGCAGTCTCTGCCCTGGTGAACGCTGTGGCTGGAGCTCCGATTTCAGCTTCAGAAGCTGCTGATGACACCACGGTGCTCACATACAGCAGCGAATCCAAGGGACCAGTACCTGTAGGTGGGCTGCAGCAGCATCTCCAGAGAGACCCGTGCAGGCCGCTCCTGAGTGAGAGAAACGTTTCTGCAAGCAGTGCCTGAAGTCGTCTTCATTTTGGGTTCTCAAATTTGTGACCCTGAGGCTCTGAGCTCAGAGCCCCATCCAGGATCGCACTGGCAATGGGCTCTGTGCATGGCCTGGGCACAGGTGGTGCTGACTGCGGGCTCTGTACAGGAACACCCGTCCCGTGGGGTAGCATGGTCCTGCCAAGGCTGGCACTGACACTGGAACCCAGAGGGAGCGATCCCTGTCCTGTAATTAAGCTTTGTTCTGCTCCTGTTTGCTGCACTAATGAGGACTCTCCTGGATGTGCTCCTTGCAGCCACTCTGGATCCTGAGTGTGGCTCAGAAGCTGGAGGTGACTTTCCATGAGAGCCACCTGCAGAGGGCAACCCCAAATCTCCATCCCTGTGTCCCTGGGGGGACGCTCGTGGGCTGGGAACCATAAAGGCTTTTCCCTGACTGCACCTTACCCTGCGTGCTGTAAATTCACCTGCCAAGGTACACCCAACTCTTAGGAAACCCCTTCCTGCTGTTCCTGCTGGCAGAGCTGGATGAGATGGAGATGTTTTCCCTGTGTTCAGTTGAAGGACCAAGGCTGCCTCTTGAAAGGAGAGCTCTCTTTCTCCTGCTTGCCAGACTCTTGACACCAGTGAATAACACCAGTTAAAACCAGCCAGCACCCCAGCCATAAACCCTCTCCTGGTTCAG
>NW_010166522.1:6271-16688 GCF_000695765.1 Mesitornis unicolor
AGTGTTGGGGATGAAGGCTCGGGGGCTGTGCTGTCATCTACTGAAAGAGTGGTCAAGCACTGGCAGGGGCTGCCCAGGGCAGTGGTGGAGTCCCCATCCCTGGAGGGGTTCAAGAGTTGCCTGGATGTGGCACTTGGGGCCATGGTTTAGTGGCCATGGTGGGGTTGGGTTGACGGTTGGACTTGGTGATCTTGGAGGTCTCTTCCAACCTCAGTGACTGATTCTGTCTCAGCGTTGTGGCACATCCCAAAGGATGGGTGTAGGGTTGTGTCCATCTCTGGGGTGGCTGTGGAGGAGTCCAGCACCGCGTTAGTCCTCCCCTGCGTGCCCCAAGCACACACTGAACATATCCCCACACCCCTGGGGAGGCAGTGGTGTGAGCTGAGGATCTGGAGGATCTGTCTGGATTTCGGGCCCTGGCGTGTGCCCACCAGAGCACGCAGCTGCCTTTGCAGCCGCTGAGAGCACCGCTGCTCTCTTCAATCTCTTCATTTAGTTAATGATCCTTTTGTTGAGAGGATTAGGGTTTAGAGGCCTCTGGCAGAGTGTTAATTAAATTAAGTCTCTGGGTGTTTTGTCGAGGTTTTGAAGCCCGCTAGAGGGCTCAGCTGGAGCCCAGTGGCGCTGGGCTGTGTCCATCCCTGGCAGAAGTTTGTCCCCAAAGTTACGTAAGGCCGGAGGAGCCGCACGGACGCAGCCGCGCTCGGGGCCACTCCGCAGCCTCCGCACCCGCTCTGCCCGGGGTTTGGTGGTGCCAGAGCTGGGCTGTGCCACCCCAGGCACCAGACAGGCTCCAGACGCCGCACTCGCTGCAGGCTGACGGGCGCAGGACGGCTGCGTCACCGCTCGCTGTATTATCAGCGTTAAGTAATGTTAGGCTAATGTTTTTTTTGGGTTTTTTTTTTCCCTTCACCGCTTGGTGTTTACATTTCTGAGAAGTGGCTCAACGTGAACGTCCGGTTCCAGCTGCAGTTCTGGGAAGAGTCAGACACTGAAGTTCACTTCTGTGGGCTCTGCTGCAGTGCTTGTGTGAAATACGAGTGTGAGCACTGGGCTTCGTGGCTCCAGGGGGTTTTCTGGTGGGGGTGTGGGGTTTTTCAGTACTTACTAACCAGCGTCTCTTCTCCTTTCTCTCCTGTGCACTGCCCTGGGATGGATTTTGGTGCCTCGCCTGCGTGGTTTGCCCGGCTGTGTCATCTCTGGGTAAGTACCTGCTTCGTTAAATTATTGAGGGGAAACAGCTGAAATTAATCACTTGGACTTTAATGAACTGACCTGTTTGTTCTGTCTTAAAACTCTGGAGCGTTGACTGTTACCAAACAATGGGATTTATCGTGTGTGTTTGTGAAGATTTTAGATATTGAAAAGCACTTTGTATAGCAATTTCCAGGACAAGTTTAGAACATGAAAAAGCCCCCAGCAGCAGGTTTTTTTTTGCCAGCCTGTGCTGTGGAGCGCTGACCCGGTGATAAAAGCACATGAAGCGCCAGCAAGTGAGCAAATGGGGGTGAAAATGTGTTTTGGTAGTGGAAGCAATGCTCCTGTTTCTCCCCAGATTCCCCCTGACAGCTGTTGATGGTAAATCAGTGCCGTGGTTGTGTAAGGGACTCTCTGAAGGCTTCCCCTTTGCAGACCTGCAGATGTGCAGGGTTTTGCAGGGCACGGAGAGGAGCCCGAGGCCGTTCTGGCAGGAGAGGAGGGGAAGTGCGTGTGGAGCTTGGAGCAGGGCGGTTGGCACTGATGTTTACAGCTTACGTTCACAGAGATCCTGCTTTGCACGGGGGTAAATCGTCCTGGTGGGGTGGATTCCTGTGGTTTTCCACTGGAAAAGAGGTTTGGGTTTGGAAGAGCTTTGGTGCCTGCCCCTGAGCCTGGCTGCAAGGTGCTGTTTGTGTACTAAAGCCTCTTGAAATAAGGTGTGTGCTCAGGGTGGAGGAAAGGAAGGGCTCTTTGCGTGGTAAAGTTGATTCTCTGGATGCGATGGTGCCTTTGATTGAGGTAGTTCTCTGTGGAAACTTCAGAAGTTTTAAATTGACTTTAAAAAAATAGAATTAAAGTATTCTTCCTTTTCTGTCCATCATCCCCTTCCCCAGTAATATCCCCTCCTCTCCCAGTAACAGAAAGGACTGAGCGTGCTTAGAGCAGCTCTGCTCTGTGCCTGGGTGCTCGATGAGCCGCCAGTCGCTGATGGAAGGCTCAAAGGGAAAGCAGAGGAAGGTGCTGGGAGTGGGTTGCTTTATTCTTAAACTCAGCGTTATTATACCATGCCTTGCAGGGGAGGGCAGGAGAGATGAATCAAATCCAAGCATTAACCTGTTGTTCTTACACAGAAGTAAGCGAAGCACTATATTTGGAAGCTGAGCAGCTGTCTGCAGTTCTGAATGAGCTGTTCTTCGCTACCAAATCGCTAAAAGAAGCATCGTTAATTAACGAGAGACCCTGCCTTGATCAGAGGTGCTGAGCCCCCATCCCCACCAAACACCCAGCAAACATTTGGGTGCAGAATAAAACTCATCTGTGCAGAAGGTGTGACTGCAGGAAATGCTGGCCGAGAGGTCATGTTGGGAGCAAAATGCAAGTGCTCACTTGTGCGACTGTCGGAGTGGGTTAGTGAGGGGTGTGCCTACACCAGCACAGCGGCTGTAGCTGTGCCAGGGTGTCCTGGGCCAGGTCACCAGCAGCGACGTCTTCCTCCTTCGTGCTTGAGCAGACCTTCAGGAGATGGCCACCCATGTGGTCATTGCTATACTGCAAATCTCTGGTGAAGGGTGAATTTCTTCCTTGGGGAAACTGTTAACCTGAACAACCCCTGGTTTGCTCTCCCCAGAGCAGTCTCGCTGCAACTTGTGTCTGTCTGAGTATTCTTTTGTTTTCTATGTACTGCACAGAGGACAGGGACTTCAACAAGTGTGTGGATGTGGCACTTGGGGCCATGGTTTAGTGGCCATGGTGGGGTTGGGTTGACAGTTGGACTGGATGATCTTGGAGGTCTCTTCCAACCTTAATGATTCTGTGATTCTGTGACTTGCCTTCCAATAGTCCTGCTTATTTGAGGCTTTTGGGGTTTTGATCCTGATATGAGATGAAGTTTGCTGCTTGCTGAATGCTTGATGTTAATCTTGGTTACCAAACAAGAAGGCTAAGTGGTATCTTGTTAGCGATGGCAAAGATAAAGGTTGTGTGGTACAGTTTCACTGCATCAGGGACAGCCCTGACCTTCACCCAGCAGAGCAATCGGCCAGCTCAGGTTCCCTTTCCATCTTTAAGCCTGGCTTATCTCTTGCGTAAACTTAAAATGCATAGGAGCTGTGGTAAGGGAATCTCCTCTCCTGGCCTGATTGAGCGTTGGACATCGCTCCTGAAAGCAGCACACCAGCAGCTGCCAGGGAGGAATGCGCTGCGAGAAGCTGGAGGGCAGAAATGGTGAAGAAAAATGCTGAGGATGCAAGGGGAGCATGAGGAGCCTGTGATGTTTGAGGCTGTGTTCTTGACCTTCAAACCAAGATTCACATATGTGGTCATTATTTGAAGCACATCAAGAAATCTGAAGTGAGATCACGTGTGCTGACTGAAAGCCTGTTGGGAGGTCTGTTTGTGGTGAGCACAGTGTGTCCGTCAGTCGCTGCTGCCGGGCTGTGTCTGTCCATACCTTGGCATTGGTGATGCTGGAAGCCTCATGTTGTGAACTCTGATTTTACCTGCACATTAAATTGTTTCTCTTCCTTAATTCATGGATCACCTAGAGAAGGGCATTACTTTGTGGAGCTATTGCGAACTCGGGTCTCCCCTTAATTCTTATTCACATATAGCTCAAAGTGGAAGAACAAATAAGGTCCTCTGCTTTTCCACCTTTCAGTGAGATTTTCTGCTTCAAACCCCTCCTGGCAATGCATTAGTGGGGTATCTGTGTCACTTGTCCCACCTCTTCAGAAGGGACCATCAGAATGATGTGGTGTCAAGTTCTGGGGCTGGCTTAGCTCAGTGGTTTCACTTCAAGGCTTTGTGAGGCAGTGAAATGGTCCTCATTGTGGTGGTCAAAACAGCAGCGCTGCCTTCTGAATTACCATCTAATTAAATGAAAGTGAAAACTCAAAAGCGAGTGAGCTTTCTTGCCTCTCTTGTTGCATAAGAAAAGCTGTTTTAGTTGACCTAAAAACCAACATTGAAAACCAGCCTAAACAGAGATGCTTTCCCCCTGGCTCCGTGGGCAGTTTGCAGCAGTTGCTACTGTTCTTGGAGAGCCATTCAGGCGGTGGCAGCTGCAGGCCCTCTTCAAAACAGTTCCTCCTTTGAGACTCGCTTCCCTTTTGCTTGCTGCTTGGAGGAACCCTGCTGTGGAGACAAATAATTAGAAAGAAAAGATGGCAGCTTAATGATTATTAGCTGCTTTCCGATGCAGTCTGCGGTGAATGCAGGGGTGAGATGTGGGCAGCGTGCATCTCGAAGCTGTTGCTGCGTCTCTCGCTCCAAAGATTTACGGTGTTCACCGTGTTAACTTGCAGCCTCTGTGGACCTGCAGAACACGTTGAAATAAGAGTTACGTTATTTATTCCAGTAACAAACCTTTTTCAGAGAGGACAGCTCTTGGCAGTTAACCATTCAGATGAAGAATGGTGCCTGCTCTCTCCTCCCCATCTCTCCATCCATACCCAGAGCTTTCCTCTACAACTTCTGATTTCCCCCTCCTCCAGTACTTGGATTCTGCCTATAAATCTGAGCCGCTTTGGGTTTTCTTTACAAAACATATGACCTCAAATAAAGCCTCAAAATGCCTTGTTTTGTAAAGCTCCAGAAAAACTGGCAGCAACGTGATGCTATCCTCTGGGATTTTGTCCTATTGATATTAATCTTTTTGAAGCTGGTATCCATGACTGCCGGTTTCAAAGGTTAATATACTGCATTTCAACCAAGCCGAGGCGGCTTTCTTTTTTTTATTATTTGTGATATGGAAATGTGCACCAATTAATCATCGTGCACCTGCAGAAATGCCTCTCTCAGCAGCCTGTGGCTGTGCTGTTTTAGGTTGTGGGATCATCTGCAGAAGGGACTCGGAGTGATGACTCCGATCCAGTTTTGGGGCTTAAGACAAACCTTGCAAGGTCCCAGGCAGGGGAAGCAGCACTGAACGAGGGGGTGTGGAGCTTCAGCTCTTATTTGTGGAAGAAATAAGGTAGCCCGTGCTCTGTTTAGGAGTTGTATTTGCTCTCTGTAGCTAAAGTTTTAATTAAGTAATTGTGAGGCCTTGCCAGGTGTCCCTCACAGATGTGCAGGCGTAGTTTGCAGTAAGGAACTGCTCTCAGTTGTCTGGTGTTGGGTGAATTTGCTGCCTGGCCTTTGGGTTGCAAGTGATGTGTTAGTACACACTGGAGGGCCCTCCACTGAGTACCTGCTCTGTCGTACTGCTCGGTGCACATCGGTCACAAATAAACCCTGGACTTGAAACTTCCCTTCCTTGAACCAAAGAGCTTGGGGTATTTTGAAGCCAAGGGATGCTCTTTGCCCAAATGAGTGTAACAGCATGGAGTCAAACCTGCGCTTGAGCAGCCTTTGGTGAGTGCTTCACCGAACCTGGTAACATTTGGGGAGAAGCTGCAGCTCAACAACCACCTCAAAACCCACCTACCTGGTGTTATTTAAAGACCAGAGCCTCTTCTTGCTGCAGTTTGACTTCTCTTCCCTGCAAGAAGTAAATCAGCCAGTGACATCCTTTGTTTGTGGTATGGCTCTTCTGCCTCCCTGCCGTAGCGCTGGTCCCTAGGTGGCACTAACTGTTGTTTTTGGGTTTATTTCAACAAAGGCTGCATAGCGGAGCTCGTCCCCCGCTGCAGTGACAGCTGCGTCCCTGGCCAAGCTGGCTGTTGGTGTTTGGTTCAGGAGGCTGGCGCAAGGGCTCAGACTTCCTCCTGCTGCCCAAAGAGAGGGGTTTCCAGCAGCGTCCCCTGGAATTTAGGGATGGGGGGCCGGGAGTTGAGGACTCTGAGCGTACGCCTCTGTTTTTAGTTGTGTCTTCACTCAGACTGCTCGGGAGTGAAAAACAGATGAGTGCTTGAAATGAGGGAGAGCTCACGACCCGATGGAGGTCAGGGTGGCATTGGGATGCCTGTGTCCCTTGCAATGGCTCTTGCCGTGGTTCACTCCATTTCTGGGGCTGTTTCTGGAGCCACACGGGTTCTGCCTTTTCCTGAGAGTGCACTACGTGTATTCACTGCGTTGTCTGTAATCTCTTCTCCAGGTTTTTTTAAGCACTTTCTAGATCCTTTAAGAGCAGCCATTTGTATGTTTAATGCTTCCTACCCATACTTAAGGAGGAAAATATTTCTCTTAGTGTAGAAACATTCACCGTATGGAAACTCGATGCTGCAATCTGAAGCTGACCTCCTCTAATCTGTAAATGGTGCATCTTGGCAGAAATGTGCTTGTCTGTAAGCTCTGGAACAAAGCTGACTTTCCAGGGAGCTGCTCTTCCCTGTGCTGGCATGCAGCCTGCTGAGAGCTGATGCTCCTCTTCCTCTCTTATTCCTCTTTCTTCTTGGAGCTCATCTGCTGTGCTGCAAGACACCGACTGGAGTGAAAATCAACTTCACATAAACCGATGAAACCCACAGAGGGAGCTTTTTGCACAAATTAACCAGATTCTGGGTGGGATGGGAATTCCTAGGTGTAGAGGCTTAGTTGCCCAACCATCCCCTCTGCCTTCCTCATCTCCCCAAAAGGCATCCGCAGGAGCCAGCCCGGTACCAGCAAGGTGTAGTGGCTTGAAAACTGCATTCTCCTGCCCACAGAAAAGAACATGCGGTTTTAGTTTGGCAACGGTGGCCTTCAAAGGGCACCACTGCTGCTGTTAGTACAAAAGGAAAACTCTCCAATAGGAAACCGCATAGAAAAGGATAGGAGGAAGCAGCTTGGGGTTAGTAAAATTTGGGGCTAACTGCCATGATGCCGAGTGGGATTACAACAGCAAAATCACTTGTATAACTATGGAGAGTGCTGCTCGCACCCTGCTCAACAATGAATCGATTGTTGGTTTTGGAGAGTGCTGCGATGGGCTGGACTAGATTTAATCTCTGGTTAAATACTTGATCCAGAGCCAGGTGAGTGTCGCCGTTGCAGGTTGCCTTTGCTGCGCACACGTCGTAACAAAGCGAGGCAGCGCGTTCTGGCTCTTCAGGAGAATTTCTTGACTCTGCAGTTCAGCTTTTTGCTGGCAGGGAGTTCTGCTGCGCCTGCCGCTTCGTGTGCTAAATCAAGGGGCGAGCGCGGGAGAAACGCGGCGTTAGCTGAAGCGCCCCTTCCTTCGAGGTAAATCATTTACCTGAAATATCTCTGCTCTAGATCAACATTCTCCAGTAAAACAAAGCTCGTGAAGTCGAAAGGAGATTTCCTTTGTGCCTCGTCCTGGCCGCCTGCTCTCGGCCGAAGCAGCTCTGCTGATGGTGACAGTGAATTTTGGAAGAGGAGCCAAGGGCAGAGGGCCAGGAGCTGGCAAAACAGAGCCACCTGCTCTCCTCCCACCTTGTTTGCTCTTGTGAAATGGCTGCTGCTGTTGCTCTGGGGACCATCACTTGTGAGCAAAGTGTATGAATGTGGCGCGTACACTGAATATGCCTATTGTGTGTACACATATGGATGCATAATGTAGACACAACCGGCTTATGTAGAGCAGCAGTGGATAAATGATTCAGTTGACCCGCTTAATTTCTTTGTTTTCCGAGAACTTGGCGTAATCCTGAGTATTTCTCTTCACCTTAAATCCTGCTTGCTTTGGGGGAGGGAGCACAGATACCAGTGTGATGCACGACTGCTTTGTTTAGATTGGGAATTGCTCACGTCGAGAGGCTCCTCGGGGTGAGGAGGGCTCGGCGCAGTTTATTATTTGTGCCAGTAACGCTCTAGGCACGGTGTTCAGCGGCACTGGTGTAAATTGGGAGCCCTGTTGTACAACAGACCCTACCAGCAGCGCCTCTGGCAGGGGCCTGCAGAGCACTGGATCACCTTACAAAGGGGTTTTTTTATGAGGAACTTACTTGAGCTGGATTTGATTTACTCTCTAGATGCTCTGAAGATGCTAGAGCACGTACTGCTGAGCCGCTTGCTAGCTGCGAGCACGTTGGCCAGGCAGAGGTAGGGTTTGGCACCGTTCTCCATTGTGACCCAGTTATTTGCACAGACCAAGTCCCTCGGGATCGGAGCGCTCACCAAGCGGCCGTTCAGCTCGCAAGGAGCAGCTTCTGCCTTAGAGACCGCAAACGCATGCCTAAAATGAATATAATTCCTCTCCTTATTCCTATATCCAGCAGCTGAATACCAAGAAATCCTGATTTATTAAAATAATTCTCAATCTCTAATTGACTCCTATAAAGCGACTTAAACCAGCTATAACTGGGAGAGTTCTTGAAATATTTGCAATCCGGGCTTGGCAGGGGGCAAACTGTTCTTATAGTGAAGAATTTAAGAAATTTCCATTACTTCCTATGGGATTGCAGAGGTCAGCGTGGCACTGTGGAGGAAGGAAAAGGTTAGAAGCTAAGCCAGCGATTTACAGCAGAAGTGTGCTGTTGATGGTGGTGTGTCCATATGCAGAAGAGTACTGGGGTTTTTTTCTTTTTTTTCCTGCTCCCTACAAAAGAATGATCATAGGTGGGTTTGGGTTGGAAGGGACCTACACAAAAAATTAAAATAGAAATCCTCCAAAAGGATTGTTTGGCCGATGTTAAAATCCCTCTACCCCAGAAGAACATGTTCAAGGCATTCTCATGGCACAGACCGTGCACCTCTTTTCATATCTGCTGCCATTCGAAATCTTGGCCCTTTTTTTGGGGTCCTGAGGCAGCAGCATCCTTCGCTCTCATGCACAGCATGTACGGCAGCTTGCACTGGTGCTCCCAGTGGATAATGTTTCACCTGGGAAATAATGGCTCAAAATACAGGAGCTGCTGCTCTCTGCGCTCAGATGCTGGCAGATGGGGTTGGGGATCATCTGGTGCTCTGAGCACGGATGACGTGCTGCGGGGTGTTAAATCACCGCCCTGATGCGAAGTTTTCGTTGCCTTGGTCTCTTCTCTGTGTAATCTGCAATCTGCCGTTGGTCAGTGCATGTGTGTTAGGATGAAACAGAGTGGTTTTGTTTGCCTGTTTTTCTTAATTGCAAGAAGCCAACCCCTCGCATTCAAAAACTGTGGCTTCTTTGCTTGGTGTTTTTTTCCTTAAAGCCCTTTGGACTCACGTTTCTCTTCTGATGCCGTCTGGTTTCAGCCCATCCGTGGCTGAGCGGCAGGAAAGGCAGCAGTTATTGTGGTGGGTCAGCACCAAACACCTGAGCCTCCTCCATTCACAGCTTGGGCTATTAAAATGTGTTAATTTAATGCCGTGGGGAGTAGAGTGGGAGCTTCAGGGCATGTTTTAGGGGAACTGCCTGTCCCTGGTGTAGGAGCAGTGACTTGGAGCCGCCAGGCCTTTCCCAGCCTGTGTCTTTGAATCAAATGTGTGAGTCCAGTGAAACCACCAGACAGTCCAGATTTAAGGTGAAAATACCTCTTTTTCCATTCCAGTAAGGAGCTTTTCACAAGCGATCTCAACACCAAGACAAAGGGGGAGCCTGCCCGTTCTGTGTGTTTCAGCAGAGCTGAGTGTCATGGACCTATAACGGGGTAAATAGCTGTGAGAAGCGTGTTATTTTTTTCTAGAAAATTCTGTTTGTTTGGCTCCCATTTAGCATGGGTGTCCTCAGTGTAAGAGTGATCCTTACCGGGTTGGTACCAGTGAGGGCTTTGGCATGAGGATGAAGCCGTTCCAAGCAGGGTGCGCATCAGCCCCTGCTGATGAAGGGGCAGCACGGTTGCTTTAAATGCAAGCAGAATAATGTGCTCGATAGCTTCATTCTCTTTGGGAGGCAAACAGAGGGGCCTTGGTGCCATGCATTTTTTTGGGTTGTTAAAATATTTAGATATTTAAATATTTAGAGGGATTTGGTCCCCCCTGAGCTGGTCAGGCCGGCAGAGCCTTGCAGGAGACCCTGGGAAGCGCTGGTGAGGAGCTGGGCAGCATTTTGGTGTGGTGTGCGTGGCAGGGAGGGCTGGACAGCTCTGGTTGATGAAAATAACTTCTTATAATGTGGCTATAGGTGAGGAAAAGCCACTCCGTGCTGTTACGTACGGTTTCAGAACAGCGGGCAGGTCCATCTCCTCTGTGGGGTTGTGCTGGTGCTCCTGTTTTCGCATGTTCACCGGTGCGGCCGTGGGGTTTTCTCGTTGAATGAGCGCTTGCCATCGCAGTTGTCACTGTATCGGCTCGGTGCCCCATCGACTGAGCCAGTACCTGTTCGGCCTTAGGTTTGAAAAAATAAAAATAACTTCAACACCCCCAACCCGGGTCGTCCCCTCAGAGCTGGGCCACAACTTTCTCTGGGAGACAGCGAACT
>NW_010166523.1:0-28090 GCF_000695765.1 Mesitornis unicolor
TGAGGGATGCGGCGCGGCGGCGCGACAAGCCCGGCGGAGCTCCCCGGGAGGGAGCGCCAGGGCGGGAAGGAGGGGAACATCCTCTCGTCGGACGAGGATGGTGATCCCCAATTGCAAGTAGTTGGGGTTCGCCAGAGGCGCTGCTGGCCACAGCTGTAGGGGCTGGGTTGGAGAGGTGCGTTCCTCTGTCTCTTTCAGTGTTTTCAGGTTGAAACTGTGAATTCTTCAAAATTTGAAACAGACCCCTCGGAGCGTGAAAGGGGTAGCTGTCCCGGCTTGCTCCTTGGGCGTGCTCCTCTCCAGGGGGGATCCAGCACCCTTCTGCGCTCCGGGATCTTTACACAATTCAGGGACAACTTCTGCCGTCTACAAAGAGTGCAGGCTTTTTAATTAGAGTCATAACCAGTTCATGAAAACATAACAATTTCTAGCTTTAGAAATCTAAAGAGTCCATTAAACATAATAATTTTAGTATTCTTAGTAATGCTGAACGACTATTTCACTTTATAGTTGGATCTACTTGGTAGCTTGAACTCGTATCACAGGGTTGCTGTGAAGGTGTTTTCCACGGCCAGACATAGGAGTAAGAGATGAGGAATGTATGCTTTTTTCCAGTACAAGGATTTTGGGGCAGTAAATGGCAAGTCTGTTGTGCCGTGGTGGGATGGGGATTCAAGTTACGGTGTGATGCCCCAAGAAAGTCCCTCCTGTGTGCAGTGCAGCATAGGAAGGGGTACATATCTTCCTGAATTTTCTTCAGGAGGAAAAAAAAAAAGTGAACATGGGAAGAGTAAAATTTTTTCAGCATTTATTTTGACACCAAAAAACCCCCTCCAAACAAACCATGAAATAAAGCTGTGGGTGTTTATTGTATATGTTGCAGAGTTGTGAAGAGCAACAAAACTGTTTTGCTTTGGATTTAAGGTAACTTTCAGCTTTCACAGCTTGACACCTGTGGTTTCTCTTATGGAGAGAAGACAAATTGTGAGGATTTGTCTTATTGCCCATGTCTCGTTGCTTCCCACAGTGGTGATGGTGAAGGAAACTGTCTTTTCCTTATGTACAACTTCTATCATCCGTGTCTTATGCAGCGGGCACCTGGAACAGGCCACAGAGTTAGAGATGCTCTTTCTGCACTGGGACTTTCAGATGTTTAAAACAGGATGCTCCTATGCATTTCTTATAAAAAAATTAGCTGAGTAAAGTTCATGCAAAGACTAGAGTGTAGATATCATTGTTTCTCAGTTTCCTTTTTAAATCTTGATTTTGAATGGTTTTAGCTGTCGCTGTCCTTCTGGAATTGGCAATGCAGGGTCTGATCAGTTCTGTTCATCAGCTGTCTTATCTCTCGTACAGATTTTTTGCAGGTAGTTCTCTGTCACTCTCTCTTTCCCCATCAGACTTACTTGAATAATACCATTTCTTCTGTGCCGAGAGGGAAGGTCAAGACAAGCTGCCCATTTGAAAATGGACCCTTTTTTTCCCTCATTATAGTGAAAATTCCTCTGAACCACTAACAAAACAGTGTTGGAGAACAGCTGGTAAATCTTATTCTGGTGATAGAAAAGTTTTCTGCATTCCACTGATGTTTAGAGGAGGGTAAAAAGTTGGTAGGCAGGTAGTGGACTTGTGTTGTGGCAGAGGTTTGGATGGAGCTGCTCTTCATGGCCAGCAAACAAGAGGAGAAAACCTACATGGGCTGCTCTCCACCCAAGGCTGTTAAATCCTTATGCCTTTATTTTTGGAAATAAGTGTGGCGGTAAGTATAGAGACAAGGGCAGTGGTTACCCCTGCTCAGGGTAGCTTGTGTGGGCTTTTGGGCTCCAGTTGGACCAAGGATGAAGAGCTTCCAAATGGGCACCATTGAAGTCTAAGGGTGTTTGATTTTTGGGGTGTCCCTGTACCCACGGGGTGACATCCCCCAGCCCACTTTGCAGGAGGGCTATGGAAGGGTGCGCTCTGACCTTGACGTTACTCAAGCCAGACATGGAATGTAAACAGGTCTTTGTGGCCTGCTTTCAAATATGGAAACACAACTTTTGCTAGAAGTTTGTGTTAATAAGTAAGCTCGCTGGTGTGTGAATAATATGCATTCCTTGAGGGGTTATCTTCACTGTGAATTTACAAAAGACTGGAGCCAAATGTTTTAATTTGACTTTAAAAATAGAAAATGCCTCTCAGTATTTGATTAAAGGCTGTGCAAGAAGAGCCGTGACCTGCTGGAGTCTTTACCTGTGGCACAGTGTCCTTAGCAGTGGTAAATGAGATACAAACATTGATTTTAAATTTTTTTTCCACTGCCTTTTTTCCACACCCAGACTGATAATTCAGGTCTTGTATCTAAGTAGATTCAACTTGCACTTACTGTAAAGTTAGGTAGTTAGGGAAGAGTCAACCTAAGGGGCTTGGCCTGTGGGCATGAGCATCTGTTTAAATGTGTGTAATTGTATTTTCAACATAATTAGGTGCCTAATGTGTAAGTGGCTGTGACTTCCTTAGGAGCTTTCTCACACTTTATTCCCCACTTTGTAGCACTACAGCTGCAAGCAGTACACCTACAGACAAGAATAAAGGCTTCCCATGCTTTTCAGCTTTTTTTTTAAAAAGTGGTGGGTATCTCAGGCTAAGAGGAAAACCTGCCTGGTTGAGAGGTGCAGTACAGTAATATTTTACTACTGTTAATAAATAACTGATGGGGTCAAGGGGAAAAAGTGGCATGGTATTTTTGATGAAGGTGAAGTTGCTGTTTGCTGCACCTCTGGCCCAGCTGGTAGCCTCTGTACTGTGCTGGGAATAGGGGTTTGCCAGAGCTGGGCTTAGTGGTGAGGGGGTGCCTAGGGCTGACCGGGGGAGTCTTTCTCTGCACCCCAAGGCTGTTGACGTATGCAGGCAATGCCGTGGCAGGCTGTGGGGTCAGTTCTTGCCTTTTGTCTTGGCTGTCTGGCTGCTTGCAGAAAGCTGGGGGTGGCTTTCTGCCCCACCTGCCCCTGGAGCCTGGCTGGGATGGGGTAGCTGGAGGATGAGCTGCGGGCCCCAAAGCGGTGTGGGGAGAGCACCCCAACCTCCCACTGCGGCCTGGCAAGGGACAGAAATGCCTCCTCTTCTCAGCTGCATGACCTCCATGCACAGGTACCAGAGAGCCTTGGACAAAGCTTCCCTTCACCTGCATCATTAAATGCTAACGTGACCCAGAAGTGACGACTGCAGCCTGACTTGCTAACCCGTGCGGTCCAGAGCCTTGGCTGGTCTGATGAGTAATGAGTGGGTTGTGATGGCCATGGAGATAACTGGCAGAAAGAGTAGCTGGTGAGGAGGGAATACTAAACCTCTAATATGCATAGCATGTTTTCTGCTGCTAGGATTGTAAAATGTAAACCAGGAGGAGAGTTGTCACTGCATCATCTTTCCATGTTTAAGTCACCCTGGCTTGATAATGAAGAGTTAATGAAAGCGTGATCTGTAGCTAAGAGGGACTGGACAGTCCTAGTGTGCTTGGTGCAGGTGTATCTGAGCCAGAAATTAAATGGATTAAATGCATTTGAGATTCAGGTGTCCGTAGATTTGAGTCTTGAATTGTAAAATTAGACCCAACTGTGAAATAGGGCAGGAATGTGAAGCCCATCAGAGAGTTTCTTTTAGCACCTACAGCTTAGGGTTTGAGGACAGAGGGAATGACGTGTTTCACATGTGACTTTAAAACTTATTTCTCTGTCAGATTTCTTGAACTGAATAGTTGTGCCATGAAAGCTTGTTCAGCATCTGTTTTTGCAGTGATCAGATGTATTTGGGTATTAGGAAATTGGTGGGTGTGTCTAGGTTTTTAAGTTGTCTGAAGGGGAAGATTTGGGAAACATAAGTAGACTCTGAACAAGCTAATTCTTAGCTTAATAAGCTAAAATCTCCAAACCTAAATTTACTGATTTAGAGGGTCAAGGAAACGTTATGCAAACCTGTAGGTCCCATGATGTCTTTGGTTAAGAGTGATTTGAAGTTTTCTTGTAACTTTGCAAGGCTTTTGCAACTTAAGTCTTTAATGAGTGTTATTATTTTAGTAAGATTTCTGTCTTTGACACACCTTCCATTTGTACCCACTAAAATTTGCCATCCTGGAAGCTGAATTTGTTTCCCCCCTTTCAGCTCTTCTATGCAAGGCACTGCTGGTGCAGCAGGATGCTCCACCTGGTTTTCATGTCTTCGTCGCCTTTTGTGTTTTCACAGCTGAGACTTCCTTCTGTATCTCTCACACTTGATTTCTGTGTCTCGGACAATGGGCATCTTTGAGAGGTCTTCATGCGCTTTGTGGAAGGGCCGTTCCCTTCTGCAACTATTGCTTGAGAAGAAGTGACCAAACTTTATAATAACCCTTTGGCCATGCCCAGAGCAATTTCTCCAATTAGAAGCTGATGTTTCAAATGGAGTTTTCAAGAAATGTATGCGCAATAATTAAACTAACTAGCAGGAGTTATAATTCAGCGAAGTCGGCGGGGCTGGGCTGTTGTGCATTGTTTCTGCTCGGCCAGGCGTAGGGAGGGAAACCTCTTTTGCCACGCTGGGAGCTGGAGCTAAGTGCTCCCTTTCTTTCCTCTCCCTGCCGTGTTCTGTCTTGCCACCAAAAATTAAATTAACACCCCACCAGTTTAGGTTCAGTAATTTTCACAGTGAGTTTTCCAGTCATTAGTGGATGATTATGGTGCAGTGTAGACTGTTGGACGTTGAATGTTATTCATCTATAGCCAGTCATAAAACGTGAATTGTCTCTTTTCCTCACAATTATCTCCTTTATATGATAAAAAATTCTTTTCAGTGAGAGAGCATAGGGTTTCACAGTAATAAAACTTCCGAGGAGGAGCTTACCACACACTCATCTACACCTTTTGCATGCCTCATGGTATTACCATGGGAACTTCCGGGGATTTAAACTACAAATTTTTTCCCCCTTTCCCACCCCAATTTAGAGCCGGTTAGAGATCCATTAAGCACTTTTTATATCTGTGAGGTGGTTATTGCAGCCTAAAAAAAAAATAAAAATGAGGTAAACTTAAGCTGATGGCCTGGCTGGGTTGCTTATAAACTTACTCCCGACTTTGAGCAAAGGACTTTGCTGCTCAGTAGTGTTGGGTTGGGCCTTTAATGTTCTTCAAAAAAAGCAGTTTTCAGAGACTGAGGGGAGAGAGGCAAGAGCTAAATGAGTATGAACTGCATATAAAGTGCCTGATTTCTCAGTATGTGGTTTGTGCTTGTGTTTTGGAAGTGAAATCTTGGAGTGAGAAATCCTTTTTGCTCTTTAAAGAAAGCTGTGGATGGTCTGCAGGACTACTGCAGATTGTCTAAAATGTATTTTGAAAATAAAAAAACACATAGGAAGGAAAGATATGACCTATTAATTTTTTATTATTATTTTTTTCTCACTTAAAGCAGCTTCTGTTGAAGAAGCCACATCAAATACACTGGCTATTCATTGTGCAACTCAAGTGAAGGATTTATAAGGTTAATGGCCAGCTAATACTGTCTCCCCACCTCTTTCCCCCCAACAAAGAGTGCCATTGTATACTGAAGAGTCCTTCCCCATGGCAAATAAGCCATCCAGTCTTGCGAGTTAAGCATACACTCCACATAAGTAAGTGATGCTGTAAGGGAACCGTGGTGGCCAAGAGCAACTTTTGGCCGCTGGGCTCTGCCGAAGTGGAAGTGGCGCCTGGGCCCTCGCTCTCTCTATCTCTTTGTCTGCACATGAGGGTCTGGTCTTTAATTAAATGCTCCTCGTTTCCCTCCTCAAAGGGCCCTTGTCTTTGCTGGAGAGTGGCATGGTGAGTGCCCAGTGAATGAAGCCCTTGTCAGGTGTTATTCCCAGCACTTAAATGGGCTCCTGGGCTGCCAGCATTGCATGCTGGCAGGCCACTTGCTTTCCACCTGTCATGCTTTTGTTTTGTACAGAGTCATTTTTGGTTCTAAAAAGGATGAAGTGGATGGGGTGCCTGGTGGCCGTGGCAAGGGATGACCATGAGGCCACTGGCCACAGGCACCCCTATCTTGCCCACTCTGCTTCGCGATTTTGCAGCACTAAAAGTCAGTACTGCGTTCCCAACTTTGTAATTTGCTAGTTAGAGGCATGTTGTTACATTGTTGATCTGTAATGATTTTAAGTTCAGACCTTCTATGTGTGTTGCCACAGTTTAAAATTTAGTTTGGAATGGTTTGTTTTGATTCCTAAAGAAATGTGCATTTGGTGCAGAGACGCTATCGGAAGGGTCAGCCATATAAACACTGCTAGCCCTAGGCTTGAGGGGCAGGTATTTGATTCGGCTCCTTGGTACAGGGAATGGTAATGAAGTTGGCACTCTCTCCCAGCTCTTCTGGTGCTGTTGCCTTGGGCCATTCATCCAGATGGTGAACCATTCCTCCTTTCTGCTGGCCAGGAGAATTACAGCTTGTCCCCCAGGTAGGGCATGCCAAAGCTTTACTGTGTTCTTGTCTGCATTTGAGACATCCATTTAGAGAGAGCTGCAGAAAAGATACAACCCAGACAGACTGGGTATTGTCCAGGATTCTTGGCATCTAAAGCTGCCTTTGCTCCTTCCGTTGGCTTCGGCAAACACACGATGGCCAGATTCCTCTTTTCTTGATAGTCAAGTAGAGATTGAACTGTTCGGAGAAAATAAAAGCTACAACCAGATGGTGTGGTTTCCCTTGCAGAAACTGTGGCTGTGAAATGCGAGGATGGAAGAGACTTCTTAATAATAATTTTCTGCAGGAGCAGAAATTTAATTCTAAAAATTCAAGCTCTCTCCAAACTTTGTTTCTTTGTTTTAAATACAAAAGCATATTTTTTTTTCTTTTCTTCTAATGATGTTGACTGCTGGGAATGAATGTTATCGCAATCTCTAGTTTCCAATATCAAAACTACTCCCTGGGTGGGCCAGATCTGGAAAGGTTTTTAAGGATATTATGTTCTTCTTTGAATAAAATCCCTCCACCTTATATGTAAACATGCTTTCTTCTGCCCAGTGTACTTGATCCCTCAGTTTATGACCTGGGATTTCACCTGAGACCTGTGATGGGAAATATCTGAATGTTAAGAATGTACAAACATGCATATTTTGATGAAACAAAGCACTTTCCTCTTGACATTTGAGCAGGTCTTCATGGCTCCTTTTTTAATCGGGCTCCTGTTCTGAGCCACAATAGCAATAGAGCATGAATTCAAAGGCTGATAACTACCCAGGGAACCTGAATAAAGGTTCTTCTAGTTCCTTTTTTTTCTGTAGCAGAAAAGCAATGGTGTAATATTGCCGTTGGCACTTATAAAGCTTTTTATTTCTTTGTTTATGAAAGAAATTTACTATACTGTTCACTTAAATACGCACAGTATACTGACTTCTGTAGTGTGTTTTCTGGAGCTCGATATACTTCTAACATACGTAATGTGAGACCTCATTGTTGTTCCTCTGTGGTTGGACAGGATGCAACAACAAAACAGAAGAAGCCTGAGTAAAATACAGCAGCCTTTTACCTTAACCTTGAATTGTCAGGTGATTAATGAAGGGCTATACAGGCATATCAAAGATTACTCTTTTAGAAAGGCAAAACAATTCACTTAAACTCTAGGAAATTACTCCAAACTTAGTTATTTACAAAATCTGTACACTGTGACAGTGAAACTTATTTCTTTGAAAAGTGTGGTTTAGGTACCTTCATGAAGTTTTAGTTTTAAAGCAGTTTCCAAGCTGTTGGTGCTTCAGAAGGTTCATATGCTAGCTCATGCTTGGCTTCGGAGGATAGGAAGTTGTATTTTCCACTTTGATAATAATATCCATGGATATCTTTCTGTATGCAAAGAATATGGAAGAAGTAGGTTTCTGGATGTATCAGCCTTTCTCCAAGTCATTGTGAGGAAGACTTAATAGCCTAATAAATACGATAATGTCTACTTAACTTGTCTTACCGCTTTACTTGAGTCCATGAGCTTACAGACCCCTGCCACTGTACCAGTCGTAATGCACACAGTTCATTACCAATGTCTCTTCCCAAAGAAATCAACCCAACATAAATGGGATTTATCACTGCCTGTTAATTTATTGTGTTCAAATTCTACAGAGAGGTAACTGAAGTCCTGTAAAAGCTTCATGTGATGCTCCAGTGAACTTCCATACATTTGAGGGGGTGTTTTTGCTTTGGTGATGGGGTTTAGTTGTTTGGGTTTTTTTGGGGGGGGAATGTTGTGTTGGTTTTGGGTTTTTTCTTTTTTGTTTTTGTTTTTTCTTTTAGGGGAGGTGTTTTAGTCCAAGGGTTCTTGGTGTGTTATTTGGCTGCCAATAGTGCTCAGCCTGCCTTCCAGCCACTCCTCAACCCATGTGGGAGTGGACTCTGCCCTTGCGTCCTGCTCCAGCAGACCGGCATTAAATGCTTGCTCTCCTGCTTGGGTTAGTGCCCAGACAAGTTCCCTTTTCATTGACAGATGAAATAACAATAGCTGGCATTAAGAGCGGGCCCAGTGTTTTCTTTGGGTTTCCCTGAAGCGCCTCCTTTGTCTCTGTGCAGGGAAACCAGTACACCTTGCTTAATCTGAGGGTGCTGTCGAGATGCTCCAGCTTCTGAAGCCACAAGTACATCAGGACCTGTGCAGAAGGCTTCTGCCCTATCGGCTTGCCTGCTTGGTGAGGCTTTGCAAATGGCCCCTGTCAAGACTGGTGCTGGCAGTCTCGAGAGCCCAAAGAAGGGGGTGCAACGTCCCCAGTACCAGAAAGGAGAGGAAGGAGCTTGTGGTGGACCGTCACATACTTGGTGTTTATATGGCCATCTAAGTCAAAGGAGGAGCAGATTGTGGGTGGTTGGATGAGTTGAATGGAGGTTTCGGGTGCCTGGTGTGACATGTGTGGCCCTGGTCTGACTGTGAGAAGTTGGCAACTGACCTGGTCTGTAGCAATGTCTTAATTAGCCACATGTTCACAGAGTGGTTTAACCAGTTGAAAAACAGGATTTTAAGGTCTATTTTTAAGCAAAGTCAGTATTTAACACACCAGACACTATTAGTAGGAGAGGTTATTAAAAATTAAATAAAAGGGTGTGAATTTTCTCCCTAGTATAATTTGAGAAAAGATAATTTAAAGGGGCATGCTTACCCACTGTTTCTGAAATAGGGCTGAAAAAAAGCTTTGGGGACAGTGAGATTTCCTGCCACCATTGATAATTTGTCACAATTACCTTTTTGGTTAAAAATACTTACTTTCTTGGTGTTATTGACTAAAAAATCCTGAGCAATTAAAGAGGAAAATATTAAGTTTTGTGAGAAGCTACGGAGAAGAGTAGTCATGAAGGGGTAAACAGTGGGTAAACAAGGGAGCAGGAAGATAGTAACTTCCAGTCTTTGAAATCTTAGATGCTCCAGACAGAAGTATATTTTTCAAATGGACTTCTTCAGACCAGATGTCAGCCTTGTATCAAAGTCTTCTTTATAAATATATCTGGAAGGAGTGGGAGACTGAAAGAGAAGTGAAGTTGGCCAGGTTTTTAGTGCTTTGAACAGATAATCTTAGGTGTAGTAGTGCTTCATGTGGCAGGGAAGCAAGTTTGATAGCTGTTGGGCCTCCTCTGTTTTTATCGAAAGCAGAGACTTTAATAGTACTTAATGTATTTTCTTAGGAGGTCTAGCTACATGGTATCACCTCCATCTTTCAGCAGATTGGGAGGTGCCTGCAAGGTGGGGATGGAAGAACCTAGGACACTCATAGGGCTGTGAAGCTCTGCAGCGTTCCTCAAGGAAATTTTGTGTGCTTAAGCACTCCACGGTAGAAGCTCAGGGCTATTTTCAGCTGGAGTTCCTTCACATAGATAATGTGTGTGAGGGTGTACATAGTGTTTTAAGTGCCGTGTGAACTGAGAGAGGTTTCCCATTGCTCTGAACAGTCTTGATTCAACAAGATGCAGATGCCCACAAGTGCACATAGCAAGTGAAGTCTGACTTTGGTGAAACAACTCACAATTTTAAATATAGGCACGTTGCATGTTCTATATTTGCCTGAATGTTGTTAAGAAATCTGCCAGAGGAATCTTTACCTGGTTAATCCCAGAGTGGGTCGTCTGTGTCTAAGCTGGGAGCCCTTTGAGAATTAAGCTTGCAAAATCAGTACTAGTGTTCTTTGTATTTTTATTTTCTATGTCTACAATACTCTGAAAAATAAACAGCAGAAGAGTTCATCAGGGTCTCTAGGTGTCTTCAGGAAAACTATGAAGAGGAAGTCTTAATTAATACTTCTTAAATGAAAGTGTGAAGAGGAAGTCCTTATTAATACTTTACTGATAAAGATGAAGTTAAAAGAAGTAGGCAACTTGACCTACAATCATTCTGGTTTCTTTCCTTGGGCAGGAATTAGTGGCTATCATCTTGTCATTTTTATATTTATGGTATATAAAGGCCTGTAGCCTTTAGTTTATAGATTTCTTATTAATTCTGTTCTTTGGTTTTGTTTCTAAGGTATTTTCTGATGGTTAGTTTGTCTTTGTTAGAGGTGTAGAGCTGGAGCTCCTCGCTAAAGCTGATGCTGAAGAGCTGTTGGAAGGTCTGTAGGGACTTGCTTCTTGGCTACCTTTCAAGCATAGCATGGTTGTAAAATGTTTTAGTGTCAGAATCACTACATCTATCATTGTTCTGCTTTTCTCTGTCAATAGCTAGTCTCGGTCAGTGACACATTTGATCTTAAAGAGGGAAAGCAGATTTATCTGTGTGCCAGCACATGAGTCTTTTTCATTTTTCTGCTCAGATAATTGTTGGGCTTCAGGTTTCAGTGGCTGCTTAAATTAATCCCAGTGCTGTCTTTCCAATCTCTTCAATGTTTGTGTTGAGAGAGAGGCCAAAGCATATTCTGTCTGTTGGGAGCCACTAGACACCAGTCATCATGCGAGATGGAAGAAAAGTGAGCTACAGACTTCAGAGTTGATTTTTGTGATGAGTGACAGGGGTAAGAAGGAAATAATTTTGACAGAACTTTTTTCCCACTACCTAGGAAAATGTTGAATAACTAGGATGTGCTATTTCAGTTTTTTTCTTGCTTCCACACTGGTGAACACTTTTACTCAGTGGCATGTGCTCCTATTTCCAGTTCCTGAGGATTTTCCATTGCTTTGAATCATTTACATTGCCTCCTGTCCCGGTGAGTGAGTACCCTCCAGTATAATGATCCTTAGCTTTCTTTAGTTTGCAGTTTACTAGGTTTCCAGCAGAAATACAGCAAATATAAGTGGCACTTTTCACTTTTATCTTTCTGTAGACTTTTTGGAAAGGAGTTCACAGATCACTTGGGATTCTGCAGACCCCAAGTTGAAAACCTCGCCGAGCCCGGCATTTAACACGTGAGTGTGCAGGCACCTGTGCAGCAGAAGTTTGTTTTCGCCTACCAGTGTGCTGCAGGCTTCATCAAACCCTCCCTTCAGTTCACAATTCATCATTTATGGCAGCTACCCTGGACCCTAGTGCTTGCTCTGCACCTTTTCCCCTTATCCACTTCGAGGACACCCATAGTGGTAACTTTTGGAGCAGCCCACCTCACCCTGTACAGGGATGGCTGGCACTTTGAGGGCTACTGGCTGGAAAGCTTGGCTCAAATGTTGCTCCCTGACTTGTGTGCTCTCTCAGTACAAATACCTAGGTAACTATACTCGCATATGAGGCTACTTGTGAATGAGAGGTAACCTGTAAATAAGCAACCGGGCAAAGAACCTGCCTGGATTTGCTTTACCTGTTTTCTCACTGCTTGGGCTGTAGTAGTAATTACTTGTGGCACCCCTCAGCCTGCTTCATGAATGAGTTGCATGCGTAAGTCTTTTGAAAGCTTTAGTAGAGCTATGGTAAGTTTGCAATCACAAATACTTAGATATGTGTTTGGCTTGAATCTGGAGCCATAAACATATAATACTTAATAAATGGCTAGCCTTACTTTATTTGCTGTGGATGTTCACTCTGAAAATAAGTGCAAGGCTCGTCGCATTAGTAGGCATAAAACTAGGCATGTCACACTGTCCTGGTCTGTGGTCTTGCACTCTTGGTATATGCCATGAAAATACCAGCAGTGATTGCATAGAGTGTTGCAGAAGGGATCTAGAGCCTGTGATGGTTTATATGGTGTTTCTTTCACTAAACTGCAAAATAATGATTCTTGTGTGATGTTACCTATAGGTTTTAGTACTGCATGTGACTTCTTACAGGCTTGTTCTTTCTTAATTATGGTAAGAAAAGGTGAGATTTGCCCCTCAAGACAACTCTGCGTCTTCTATTGAAGCACGTTTGTCAGTACTGTCTGGTTCTCTTGTCTCTGTGGCAACACCTAGAAATACATCTGGAAAAGTGACCTGCTCTTATCCTAGAAAGCAAGGGTGGAAAGGGAAGTGCTGTCTTGTGGAGTTTTCTTTTCCCTTCCTGAAGCCAAAGGTCTCAGCACTTTCACAAGATGACCAAGCTTTGTTTCATCGTTAGGCTCCTTGATTTTCCCTGCATGTGTGCAGCTGAGCATAAATGTATCTGAGCTAGTTTTCAGCTAGTCAGCTCAGGTATGGTTTGCGTTCTTTGACTCTGGCCATAATTATGGCTCTCAGCAGTGTCTAACTGCCCTTGAGGCTCAGGCAACCTGTGATGAGCTGCAGCTATAAGTGACTTAAGTCCGTAGATTAAAGGTAGCTAGAATTATTAACGCTTTATGTAGACTGCTCTGCAGTGTTGGGATACTGTAACCTCCTTTAACAAACTGAGCTGCTGCAGTGAATTCTTCAGGGTTTTTGCTTCCTGCCTTTGGAATTTCTTTTTCTGTGAGCTCAGCAAGTGTGGCTTCTACCTTTATCCACTAGTGACCTTTTCTCAAGGCTATCTCTCTGCTTAAAAGCTTGCGCCAGCATGCAGGCTTTCTCCTCTTCCTCTCCAGGAGTGGCTTTGTGCCAGGATCACAGCAGCCCAATGAAGTGTTGATAACAGCTTGTCCCTTCCCAGCCTACCTGCCTACCAGAACTGTCGTTTTTCTGTTGGCTTTGCTCTAGCTGCTTCTACAGTCTCCACCATCCTCAGAGACATGTTGTCCCTCCTGATGGCTCCAGTTGGTGCTAACTGGGGCTAAGCCTCCAAAAGTTGGCTCTTGAAATGGATATGGTGCTACTTTGGTTTGAAGTCGGACCATGCGTTTTGCAAACTGTTTGTTTTGGTTTGTTCAAAAATGTGAGATGGTTAAGGTAAGGCATGGTGCCGAACAGCTGTGGGAGCAATGAGGCTGAGAAACCCTCTGCTGGGACCTAGTAGCGTAGATATGGAAAAAGCTTGAGTCAGTATTTACCAGTGTTGTCCCTAACTTGCCTTTTTGATCCCTGCTTCCTCTTGAGGAAGGCGCAGGTCCATTTTCAGATGTTTGACTACAGGGACGGAACTTCCTTCTGTATCTGCACTGCCACGGTGTTTGAGCTGGTGTGGGCCAGCACTGTGATGTTCTCCCAGCCTTTGCTCTCCCTTTTGCTCTGACACAGGAGCCCATATTGAGTCAACTCAGAACCTAACCTGGGGTGAGGCAGAAGGAAAAGAGAGATTGGGATAAACTGTTGTGGACCTACAGCCTTACCTTCTTTGCATTACAGTCTCCAAATGGATATTTGTGGGATCATAATTTAATTCAGGTGGGAAGGGACCTCCAGAGGTCCCTGATTCAACCTCTGGCTCACAGCCAGGCCTGTCCTGGGATGGGACCAGATTGCTCACACCATCTAACCCATAACACCCCGTTGAATACAGCAGCACCTATCAGTGGCTCTGGTGGATCTCATGGATGGTTTCCATGTTTCCTGCATGTTTTGCTGTGGATGGGTCCTTTTGTAACTCTGTCTCCTGCATAACAGGTTCCCCTGGTCCTCCTGCCTCCAGTTTCTCTGTGTAATGGGAGACTCGGGAGCATCTGGCTGGCTCGTCCACCCACGCTGTTTGGCCACTGTGTTTTTTGACACAAATGGGGTACCTTCTTGAATGCACAGCTATGAACAAGACTAGGCAGCTGATGCCTTCAGTTGCAATGTGCTTGTTCTTTAAAAAAAAGCTAAACAAAAAACCCAGCACAAAACCCCCACAAAATGTTGGCCTGCCTCAGCCGTATTTGTCTGTTTTGACAGATGCTTAAGGTGATCAACAGAGCCAGAGTTGCCAGCAGCTTTTTATAGGAGGGTCTCTTCTTACGGTGCTGCTTGTTCTTGGGATTTGTTTTTTTGTCAGTCACTTCTTCCACGGTTCAAATTTTTTTGACAGAAATCCATCAATAGCTGTTTAAGTAATGGTGGTAGACCTTTTGAAATGGCCAGTAAGCCAGACTTTTCCGTAATTTTAAATCCTGAGAAATTAGGTTGTAATGACTTGGTGAATGGAAGTTACAGAAAACAAATGAACCAAGTGCCCTTTCTTTCTCTCCTAACCTAATTTTTCCACTTCTTTAGTGACTTTTCTGTCTGCAGTTGACCTGCTCCTTGAACTACCAGAGTTTTTTTACTCAAGTCATTAAATCATGTTTTCAGTCTGGCTTTAGACTCACAAACTACTCTTGTTAGTGAGCATTTCCTTCTTATCTCCTTCTTTTCATTCTTATCTCAGCCTTTTTGCAAAAAGCACTTAACAGAGGCTGCCAGCCTTGAAGTTGGTCTCCATGAATGAGGGGAGGAGGAGACATTGACCATTCACGCTTTAATTTCAGTGTTTCTGCAACCTGATTGATAACCCCAGGGCTATGAAAATATGTGCTCCATTGACTCACAGAGAATTAATCTTCTGAATAAATTATTTTAAAAAAGAAACTCTAATTATATATTTTTGCATAGACTGTGATGTCCTGAAAACCGACAGAAAATGTACAAAGTTTGCAAGCTTTCTGGCGCATCTACATAATGTTCATAATACAGCAAATCTGTTAATCTGCTCCTGATGCAGGGTTAGACCGGTTGTGTTTGATGTGGCTGGTCAGCAGGTTTGGGGAGGGGGGCAGCAGATTTGGGGGACTACACCACAGCAATCTGGAAATGGACTTGTTAAGGGAGAAGCCATCTAGTAGGATGACCCTTGTGCTTTTAGGAGCTGTTGCCTAAACCCTGGTGGGTTGCTGAGAGGCGAGCTTGGTAACTAGAGCTTCCCATCCCACCTTACATAAAAGATCCAGCTTTTATTTGCATCAGTGAGAATTTTCCAGTGACAGTAGGAGTTAGATTGTGTTTCTAGTGAAATTAAAATAGAGATGCCTCAAGCTAAAAGGAACACAGAAGAGAAAAAATATATGAAAACACAGACTTGTGTTTTCACTGATTTGACTTACTCTTTCTTCTAATATCTGTTTCCTCTCTTCTTGCCTAAGAAAATATGCTTTGCCATTAAATTATTAACAGACCAGCTTCTGAGAGTCCAGCCAGGAAATATTTCTCAGTCTCCAGAAATAAGAGTGCTCTTTCAGAAACAATTTACAGCTCTCCTCATGGTTGTGAAGATAACATGAATTGGGTTGGGTAAACAGTTGGGTAAAACTGTTCTGCAAGCGCTGGAGCCAAACTCGCCCTGGACTCAGTAAAGAGAGGAGGTCACACTTTTTAATGTTGTTCTAGGTAAAGTTGAATATTTATGTTATTTACTTGCTAGCAAGAGTAAATACATTTTCCTATTATCTTCTGGACAAATTGCAGATTGTAGTGCCATAAGTGGCTGGTTTCAGATGAACTGTAGAAGATATGGTGGCATAAAATAAAGCAATTTCTGTTCGTGCATTGAAGTTATTCTTCTTTACATTTAAACAGTTCAGAAGTGTGTATGTGTAAACAAAGTTTTACTGCCAGTTGAGTGAGATTATATACATTTCCTGATGGTATAACTCTTACAAAATATGCTGCCCAAAGCATCTCAAGAAATAAGATATAGTGACATTTGCAAGCTCAGGCAATTATATACAAGATTTTCTAAATGTAGAATCCAGAGCTGCCTGTCTGACGAACACATTGGTAAGGGCACGCCTGACTTTATTAGATAGGAGACTATTCTTTGATAAGTCACTAAAGCAGTTTTCTTTTTTTCCTTCTGACTAGCTAGCACTGTCTGGGCAAGCTATCTCACACTGTTAGCTCCTGACTCCTTGAAAGTAAAAGCACTGTCTTGTTTCTTTGGAATTTTCTGATATTTATTACTGTACATGTTAAACAGGAAGCAGAAAATACAGACAATGTGTTAAAAGCATTATTTTTGGTGCAGTTTGTATTTCCTACTCTGAGTCCATTTGCCACTCATTTACATGAAATCTCTCATCCTTCTCCATCCCATGTTTGTGTTGGGTGTCAGCATGTTTGTGGTGGTGGCCTTGGGCATCCCACACTGGCATTCATGACCGGGAGCCCATGCTGATGAGACAGGTCAATGCTGAGAATGCAGATGTACAACAAGCACAATTAAAATGTCTTTGTTCCTTCTAAGAACATGTTGTTAGATATGTTTAAATGCAAGGATGTGAATTATCTTCTGAACTACAGTTGGGTTGGTTTTTTTGGTTTTTGAAGGTCACTGCTTTTCCACTGAAGGAGTTTTTGTGCATGTTTATTCTGGCTGAGAAGACAACTGGACCGAAGGTTTTTGCTCAGCCTTCTTTAGGCAGCAGCTCAGGTACTCAAGCACTTCAGTTTCAAGGATAGAAAAACATTTGAGAAGCATATTCAAGTTGATTCACAAAAGGGGAAATAGAAAATTGCAGAAATGAAGGCAGGAACCTAGGCATCCTCTTTATTTTTTAGAACTTACAGTGTTTTACCGCTTTCTTTCAAACCTAATGTATTATTTTTTCCCTTCTAAGAAATAGAAAATAAAACTGAAGATTATAAGATACCAATATGTAACTACTGAAGTGCATAGGTATGTTGGATACTGTATGAAGTTTGTTTCCACCAAACAAACCCCACCCCAAAACCAAGAAAAAAGCCAGAGAACTAGGAAAGACACAAGGAGAGGTAGCAAGAGTGCTCCAAAACATGAAACAGCTGTAATTGAGGAAGCTGATTGAATTGTGAGTCCTGTGGAGAAAATGAGTAGCGCAATGATATTTTTCTCTCTTTTCTGATATAAGGATTTGGGAGCGTGAAATTGAATTGTCAGGAGGTAAGCTTGAACACATAAATGAAAAATAACAGAACAATGAGAAAGTAATGTTTTAAACTTCTAGCGTCTTTCATATCTTATATGAAAGATTTCTCTTTAAAAAACCCCAACAGTAGCAACAAAAAATCCACCAAAAAACCCCAACAAAACAACCTTTCCCCCCAAGCCCTGTCAGTTTTTCTGTTGAAAAGTAAATCGATACATTCACAGAAGAAGAATCCGCCATACACAATAACTTCTTTGTATGCTTCCAGATCTTGCGTGGCTCCCCCTGTGGCTAACCCAGAGCCAGTTTCTGTAGCCACAGGTGGCTCCCAGAAGAGTTCACGGGAGTTGTCACACATGGAGATGTTCCCTTTTCTGCTCTGTGTAGCCCTGGTGGTTGTCAAGTCCCAAAGGCCAAGGGAAGACCACCTTGCCTGTGGTCTCAGAGCTGTGAGGGGTTGCCATCCATGTTTTCACCTGGCTGAGGAGGTGTGCAGCAGGCACTGGACACAGGGAGCCCCTCTCGCTGAAAGCCAAAGCACAGGGTGTGTTGAGTGCAAGATCCCAGCCTGGAAATGCTGCCTTTGAATTGCCCATCGTGGGTTGAAGGGGGTCAGAGCATTGGTATGCCGCCCATTGCATGATCTTCCTTCTGCTTTTACAGACACATAATTTTCTTAATCTGATAATTTTTTTCAAGGATCAGAAGAGTGAGTCTGTGGTATTTGCCCCTGTTGCCGAAAGAAAAACCTGGAGGCCTCCCAAGAGCTTAGAGAATTGCAAGGACCTAAGGTGCTTCCAGGAGCTCTTGGTGTCAGGGGCTCATTACAAAAGGAGTTATTTACTACAGTGTTAATTTAAAGATGGACTCTTTCACTTTAAAAATGCTGAGCTTGGAACTGAGTGCAGCACATTAGTGGCTTTTGGGTCCTGATCTCTGCAAATGCTGTAAGAGGAGATTAAATGTTTCTTCACAGGGGTAGTTGTAACTACTTCAGTGTGATTACTGGTGAATATTTTCCATAGCTTAACTCTAAAGCACAAACATTTGGGATAACGTAATCTAGGGAGGTGAGGAGAATTCTTTTCTCACCTCTTTTCAATAGCACCAGCAGCACAAAGATAACTTAATTCATTAATACCACAAGTAGAATAAATTAAAAAATTAATGCTACCTATGCAATGTGAAAATATTTGACAAGTAGAAATATATCTGTTGAACTCTTTTGGAACATAGGGTCTTACTTGGGGTCTCATTTAAGGTTTTTGCGAATTTCTGATTGTTGCTTAGGGTTTTTTGTTTGTTTGGGGGTTTTGTTTGGTTGGTTGGTTTTTTAAATATTCCTGGTGGAATAATTCAGTGTGGCAAATAATGTAGCACGAAACAATTGTAGTGGGCTTACTTTCTGTTGATATAATTCCTTAAGGTTGGGTCAGCCAATTTCCCAATTTTGGCTTATTTTAAGAGGACTGTATGTAACAGGTAGTAGGAAGGACAGCAGTAGCTGGGCCCTCTGTAAGTAATGTAGGAAACACCAAGAAGCAAAATGCTTGCTTGAGAGAGGTCTTCCTCACACCATCTTACGTGGTTGCTTGAGAAGCAGTTACTTGGGAATCTTTCTCTGCACAGATCTGCTAAAGAGGTGGTTTCATGGGATGCAATGAGCTGAATGCAGAGCTTGTCCTGAGACTTACCTTGTGTTGACACAAGCTGTTACGGAGTGTCCTCAGGAATGGCTTTGCTTTGCCAGCCCTAAAGAAAGCAAGCAGCTGAGCCATGCATGTCCTTAATATGGCAGAAATGGCAGGAGTGGTGGGGCCGGAGGGAGGGCTCACTCCTGCAGGTTGGGACATAAGGTCCAGCCTATGTGGGGTGTTGGTAGTCTGTCAAAGTTGTGGGAGCAGAGCGTGTTGGGGTCTGTGCCCTTGGCCACTGTGCTTGTGGTCAAGAGAGGCTGATGACAGTATTGGGAACAAGGCACGCCAGTGTTGATGTGGCAGGCTGAGACAGAAGAAATTTCTGAATAATTAGTCCTTTGCAACATCTTTTCCTTGCTGTGGTGGCTTCAGCATGATTAAATATTAGTCTCAACTTCACGTACTTGTTTCTTTTCTTCTGTCTGGTTGTGTGGCTCAGCCAGACCACATCCTACAGTGGCAACACACCTTGTGAAATGCTGCATCCTAGGAGAAGGCTTTAAATCCTAGTACATCTTCACTCGCACCGATCTATGTAAACAGGTTTTGGTCTCTCTCTCGCTTCTTTGTCCAGTTTATTAGTTGCCTTGTGGAAGCGAAGATATGTGCATCTTGCTGGCTGACTGGTAAAGCCTACCTCATTTTGCTCTAAGCCATTTCTTCAGTTTACGTTACTAAAGGTAAAATCCTTTGACGGAGAGTAGAGGTTTGGTTATTATGGGTGTAATTATCTCGGGGAAGAATGCAGGATGGTTAAGTGCTGCTGTCAAGCTGGGCTTCACCTATCTGGTTTACACCTATCTGTCAGGTAAAGAAGGCCAAGAAATAGCCCTATTTTGCTCCCTTGACCTCATTTAAAGGTGATGTGGGACCTTCCTCCTGTTTTTTTGCTCCTACAAAATACACAACTTTTGGTTAAGAGCTGAGCTTGCTGCCGTCTTTCGTAGTCGTGTGAGCAGTTTCAGCTCGACAAGGAATGCCTGATGTAATCTTCTGAAATAAGGCACGTAGGTGTGTTGTCCTAATTAGACTGTTAGTGGCCGTTTAGCTATTTTATCTTAGTTATAATTAAAAGCGTGTTACCTGGAAGGGAGTGAGAGGAGGTGGGTCAGGAAGCTGGAGATGTATCCAAGCAGGATGTGTTTGGGCCTGCGGACGGGAAGTGTCTGGCAAAGACAGTGCCTGTAAGTGTCTTATAGCTATCAACTTCCTTTATACTGAAAAAAGAAGGTTTCTAGTCTCCAAACATCCACTTTACACTGTTATTTGAAGAATTTTTTTGCCACTTGACACAGAACTTCTGCATAGCTCTCCTCAAATTGCCCCTGTCAATGTATGAAGTGTTTCTGTCTAACTGAGATAAAGCATTTTCCTCCTATAAAACTACTTATTTTCCCCTACAGAGAGGTGAGAAGTTGTGTGGAGTTTTAACTGTGACCTGCAAAGTGTGTCTGCTTGATTTGAAGCGTTTTGTTTTAGGATCCCGCACAATCCACAGCTTTCGTTGTGAGCTGTGACTGACTCCTCAGGCCTCAGGGAAATGAACTGTATCTTTGTTTCAACCTCCTTCGTCTACAAAATGAAAATAAAGTCTTTGCTGCCTGCCCTTCTGTTGTTATGGCTTTCCCTTGGAGTGAATTTGTTAGGGACACTGATGAAGAGCTCTTGAAAATGGCTGGTGCTCTCTGCCTCCCTGTTTATTCATCCCTGGAAGATCTATGGTTAGGGAATGCTAAGCAAGCACAAAATTGCATTAAGAGGTTGGGAAATCCCTTTTGTCTAAATTAATGCATTTGAAATGGTGGAAATTTATTTGTAGGGATAAAGGAACTGGTAGTGTCATCAAGGAAGTGGTAAATGTAGCATCCTGAAGTCACAAGAAAGCTAAGCCAAAGCCTTTCTTGCTGAAGGCGTGCAGGAGAACACCCAGCCATGTGATTACTGGTGGTGGGCAAGATGTGGCCTTCTGCCAGAAATTAGTAACAATTTAGAGAAGAACCAAAGTTTGCCTCTGAATAGGGCAGTAATGGTGTGAGATTTCTGAAATGGTTTTACAAATTATTTTAACAAGCACCAAGTGGATTATTTTCTTACGAAATTTTGGACTGAGTTGTTTCTGGTAGAAAACGAAACTCCATTTCTTTAGTGGGGAGGAAGGGGGCTGGGACAGTAGCAACAAACCCAGAAATACACCAAACATCTGCAGGTCTCTGGTGAGGAAGGAAACTGGCTGGAGCTGTTGTTGAGGAAGGGGTGCCACTTCCCATAACCCAGAGGAAAGGGTGTGAAACATGGTAATAATTTTAGGAAACAATTGCCATCTTTGTTCTGGCTGGACTGCGCCCTACACAGTGTAAGAAAATAAACACAGGTCTCTCTGAATGTCATCGCTGCAGTGGTTCAGCCTCATGATGCAATGAGAAAGGAAAACATGAAGTAAGAGGGATCTAGGCAGGCTTTGGTTTGTCTCTGCGGAGAAGTGGGAAGGTGAGCAAGGTTTCTATGTACTCTGCATAATGTGTGTTAGGTTTGAGGTGTTTCAGGGTCAGGCAGAAGGGAAAACACTTGTATAAAATCCTGACTTCTTATGCCTGTGGACTACCTCTGTTTAGCATTCTGGTACTAACACTGTATAAAAGTTTGGGTTTTTTCCTCTCTCTTCCCTATATTCTATCTCCTGAGCATGAGGAAGATTTTCTCCTTGAACTCTGATTTACCACCACATCTTTTCTGTCTCAAGGCCCTTTTGTGGTCAGGTCGGTACCTTTCTCCATCCACGTTTGGCTGCTTTGCTTTTGACTCTCCTCTTTTATTGTCTCCTGATCTTCTCTGACCTCTCTGGCTGTCCTGCTGACACCTCCTGGGTTCAGTTCTTGCCACCCCATTTCTGGGCTGTCCTGCATGTTCCTGTTGACTTTGTTATTAGTCAGGCCCCTTGCCTGCTGTACACCAGCCTGCTCCAGGGTCTCAGCTACCGTTGCCATATTTCTCACCTTTCTCTTGTTCATCTCTCTCCATTTAGCTTTTAATTGCCTTTCTCATGACATTCCTCTCTGCGTACCTTACTGGTGGCATGAACCATCTCCTTCCCCTTCCTCCCAAACAATCCTTCTTAATCCCTCCATGATTTTGGCCAGTCCCATCCCATTTGGGCACATAATGAGTAGTTCCTCAGTCTCTGCCTCTTGCTCATCCCATGCATCTGGACTACGTGCACAATCTTTGGGTGCAAACTTTCGAGGAAATCTAATTCAGTCTTTACAAGCTCAGACCTTTGCAGGCTGTAATTACCTCTTGCCGTCATCGCCAAGACCTCTTTCCTGCTGCCTTACCTGACGCAGGGACGCAGGCACGCACGTGTACATATACAGCATCCCTATTCCCTCAGGTCTCTTTAGCCTGTGCAGCTGTCAGATTACCTGCACTGGATCTTCGCAGTCGCTGCCTCTTGGCAGCCGCTCTGGGCTCTGCCTAATTTTCCTCCCGTCTGCTGAGCCAGGTACCGTCCCCCATGTTAACCCTTCCCCATCAAGCTGGTGAGGAAGGACTCGCTCGTGTGTGTGTGAACCATCTTTCTGGGTTGGCCAGGCCTTTCTTTTGCCATATTGAAATATCCTCAGTGGTTGCCTCCTTTGAACACCTTCATAATCTTTGAGTGGAGATGCCTTTTCTTCAGGGTCTCCTGGCCCCTGTCAACACCCAGTCTTGCAATAACCACTCTGGTTTTGTTGTTCCCTTCGTTCTCCTGTGGTCTAAGGCAGGCAGGCATCCTTCTCGGTAAGGGCGCGTCCACATTTCAGTCTGTCCTGCGAAGTGCACAGCATCCTATTCAGCACTGAAATATTTATTAACAGCTCTGATGGACTCATCCCTAGTGTGACATTGCCTGTCAGTGAGGTTAAATTCTTAAACTGACCTTTGTAAGGAAAAAAAAAAAAGTGCTTTGGAAATTAATTGGAGAGGTGTCTGTGAATTTATGGAGGGCATAAAAAGAAAGTAGGCTTTCTTGGAGAAACAGCCTTTTGTCAATGTACCTGCTCTTTTTCCACCCCTAGATGCACAGTGATGTTGTCACTGCTGTTTCTTGCGTTAAATGCTTGAACCGTTAAAATACAAAGGAGAAGCCTCTGGATGTGAGGCATCAAGTAGCATTGCTGCATTCAGCCTGGCTTGGTCATGCTTGTCTGATTTCAGGGTCATCGTGTATCACCCTTTGTTTTCTTCCTGTTTGTCCTTGGTGGCCCTCTGGCAGGTCTCCTAGGGCAGAGGACAGAGTTTGCAATCCAGAATAGCTTGATCCTAGATTTGAGAGCAGAAACCCAAGGGTCATTTTAAAAATATAAAAGATCTCTGCATATCCAGCCCATCAGCACAGGACACCTAGGTGAAAGCTTCCCTGTCCTGTCCTTTGTCCCCTGGTTCATTTTCCCCATTTCTTGGTGTAAGTGAGGTCATCTATTTCAAGCAGTGGGGCAGTGGAACAAAGACGTTTTCAAAGGAAGTAAGTTTATATCTGGTTTTAATTTGCTTTTTCTTCTATTTGGTAAGCTGTACTATATTTAATAATAAAAGGCTGGCTAGTTCTTGTATCGCAGACATTGAATTATTAAATCTCAGAATCTCTGATTTTGCTAAAGAGTGATTAGCACATGCAGTGTCTTCCTGACACGTGCTGGAGATCTAATCAAGAACCAAGGTGCTCTTAGCAAGGGCTTTGCAAAAGAATATTTTCAAATACCATCTTACCAGGAATGGAAAGAGCTTGGAGTGATATGAAAAGAATAAAAATCCTCTTGGAAGCTGAGAGATTTGGGAAGACAAGATCAGGTATATGTAGTGCTAGAGACTGTGCTCATCTGCTGGGTTTACCCTTTGTTAAATTTTCAGCATAGATCGTCACAACATAATGTCATCAGAAATTCAGACTTAAGGATTACTCTGATTAATATGAGGGTGCAGGTTTTGGGTTTTGCTTGTTTTGTTAGAGCTGAAGGAGTCATTTGGGTGCTTAGCTTGGACTTGTGCCCATGTTTAACCATATGGTACAGCAGTTGATGGAATGCAGATAATTTTGTTTTCTTTGCTATTTAGGTTCAAACTTGTGCTAACAGGTCCCCTCTCGAGCTTTGTTTCAACCCACTATATGAACCTAGTAAGGAAATTCATCTCTCTGTGCCTCAGTTTCCCTGTACTGGAAGTGGCAATAATAACATGCTGCTGCTCTTGTAATGCATTTGGAGCGCACAGATTAAAAGCACAAAATATGAGCTTGTTATTTAATTATTGGGCCTATTGCTTGTATTCAATTTGTCTGACCAGCAATGGGAACACCTGTGGTTGTGAAACCTGGTCTTCCCACATCTACCTTTGCAATGGTGCTAGCCTGCCCAGTTGGGCCATGACAAACAATGCTGGCAAGTGTACCTGGCATTACCCAGCTGGCCACTTCAAAGGTGAGGGTGAGAAGGGAGTGGAAACTAGCAGGGGAGAAAGCATGCTTCAAAACTGAATAAAGCAAAATTTTCCTCTTCTGACCAGGGAGCCTGAGTGCACGGGCAGTGCTGCTCCCTAGGTAATTTGAAGCTGTATTAGTATTTCAAAAGTGAAATGAGTCAAACCAGCTAATCTATGTAAACTCTTGTCATAGGGACGTGGTGAAATCCACGTCTGTAAGCCCTGTGAAGTTGCTGTGTAGGGTTGGGTCAAGATGTTTTGGAGCCTCCATTTCCCTGAGTGGTATGAGAGCAGAGTTACAGGGAATGGGAATGGTAATTGCTCTTACCCTAATGAATCGCCGATGAATGACCTTTCAGATTTGGGATCCTAAGACACACTCTGTGAATGCAGAGAGCGTGTTTTTACTGCTTTGTACAGGATCAAACTTAGCACAGGAGGCATCTGTGTTGGAAGGGACTTGGAAGTTTTGGAGGCAGGCTAAGCCAGCCCCTGGAGTGCTGACAGTAATGTGCGTGCTCTCCAGGTGTGTCATCATCTTCTGAGGATAGGTATGGATATTTTATTTATGTTGGATATTATATTTTAAACCTTCCCATTTAAAAGTGTTTAAACCCTGCAAATAAGCCTGTAGCTTAGAAAAAAGGTGTAATATGGAGTGATTGTGCAAAGAATTGTAAAAAGCCTATGGGCAAAGGCTCATGCCTTTGATTAAGGAGTATATGCTGTGCCTTGATAGAAAGAGCATGTAGGAGGAGACAGTTTCAAGATGCAAAACCTGTTGTTATTAGCAATTCCTCAGTCTCCTGACTCCAAGGCTGCTCAGCCTGAAAGCAGCAGGCAATCAGCAGGGTTATTTTAAGGGGTTTGGAGCTTCAGTGTCACGTAACTTTTATAATATCTTCAAGGAGAAATCTGACTGCAGAGCCGCACATTACCCCATGAGAACTTTGGGAAGCTGATAGTGGTGCAAAAGGTTTGCATAGACATAAATATGAGAGCAGTTAGGTAAAATGAATATTAAGTATAAAATAATTCAGAATCGTCCTACCTTTTAAAAGCCCCAAGGTGCTTTGTCATCCAGCAGCTGAAGAAATCTTCACTCTCTTCTTCATGTTTTTGTCCTCTTGCCTTGCATCTCTAATTTGATTTGACTGTGCTTATCCACTTTAGGGCAATAGTGGTATCTTCCAATAAAAGTTATGTCCTTCAGATAAAATGGAGAGTCCCAATTTCTCTAGGTAGATGAAATATTAATTAATGAATATGGTCTGGAAATTTCAATTTCAGAGTATTCCTGATGCCTGCAAGCTAATTTCAGTCTAGCCATATTCCTGCATAATGTGCACTACCTGACATATTTTTTGCTTGTTCCCCCCACTTTTCTTCTTTTCCAGTTTCACTTCTGGTTTGCTTTCCTGTTGTGTAGAGGTGATGCTGATGATATTTTCTTCTCTGCATGTGTAAGCTGCCTTCTTTCCTCCTCCTGCTCCATATCACTGCTGTTGTCCCTTCCAGCTGACCTCCCTCCACAGCTTCTGTGTGAAAGGGAAGTTATTAAATGCAAATGGTATCTCAACAGCACTTAAATATTTAAGTGCATACAATGAAATTGTTTTAGCTGTAAAATATAAGAGGGGAGTGACCCTGTGCTTGGTTGTATTGCAATAAGCAATTGCTTGTTTGTCTGAATGGTCTGAATAAATTTGATCTAGATTCTGATAATGCATATGGTCTGTAAATACCTAGGTTTGGAGAGTTATTTGAGCACCGAGTAATTCATGATTATAACAAAGTTTCTGCAGGAATGGTGTTAGAATATCTCACAATAACTTTTTCAGGCATCTAGCCTACACACAGTTGTGTTTTTTTGGTTTTAGGTTTGTTTTTTTTTTTACAGTTATTCTTAAAAACCAAACCCAGAACTTGTTTTCACATAGTAATTAAATATTTTCTTGGTGTGCCAGCTGTCTTAGTAATTCAGACTGAAGTCCCTCTAGCATACAATCACAGAAAGCCAGAAATATGCAGAATCTGGGCCCTTAGTTGGATGAGGTCAGGGAGGAAAAGCCTGAAGCATCCGACACTAAAAACTCCCATTCAGCAAGCCCTCAATTTAATACCTGATGTCCTAATTTGTGTTGTGTGGGACACCGTTTATATGCCAAGAAAGTGGACAAACTTGCTCTCGCCTATTATTTTTACGTTGAAAACAAAATATGTCTGGTTCCACTGCATACGTTTCTCCCAGTGAAGCAAGGTGTCATAGTCTGGTGGAGTAAGTGAGAAATGGAACTGAAAGCATTGATCGCTGCATCCCCATCTGCTAGGCAGCTTCCTGCCTTGCTGTCGTCAAGACCAGGTTTTTCTTGGCAGATGCTTCCCACTGGTGTTGGCAGTGATGATGGTGAGCGTGTAAGCGAGCCTCACTGATGCCTGCACTCATTAGTTATGTCACTGAGGTCATTACTGCTGGCCTCAGGAGTCCTCCTTTCTTGGCCCTGCCAACTACCTTCACCTCATGGGAGAGGTATGTTGGAAAGTGCTCATCTTTAAAATGGTAGGGTAGAGGCAGTCTAGGCATGTACTGTTTTTTTAAATTCCTTTTATTATTTTTTTTGCTGCTTAATACCTTTCCCAATATTTTCTGAAGGTCAGAAGCTGCAGAGTGCTTGCTGTCAAGCTCGCACTTGCTCTGCAGCTTTTGAAATCAGAGCTAATTTTCCCTTTTCTTTGACTTCCTGAATGACTGTGGGTCTTGGAAGTTTGGTGCTTTAGATCACTGAACAGCTTACTCCAACTTGTGATGTATTATCCTGACTTTTGGGCATGATTCTGTAGGCTCGTTTCAATGTCTGCTCTGTTTCTGAGGGATGCTCGTTCAGGAGGCAGCTATGGTCCTTTTCTGGTAGGAAAATCTCGTGTGGCTCTTGGTGATGTAGTCAGGGCCTTGACACAGCCAGCTTGGTATTCCTCTACTGGGAGGGCAAGTGAGGAGGTGAGAATTTGCCATTTAGCATCTGTAATTGTTTTGAGCTGTTTGAACACCTCCCAATCTTGCCACTTTTTCAGGCCCTGAGATCCTGGGAATGCTGCTGCGGTTGTGTGCTGGGAGTCCTATGGCACTGTGGGCAAACACTATAGTCTCTGTGAAATCCATGTGATGATGTTTGCAGCTCTTCCATGGCTGGATAGACACAATGTCTTTAGAAGTATGGCCAAGCTCCATAGCTACTGGCTGCAAGGTGTTCTCTTAACTTGCAGAAAGAATATCAGTTGCAGACCTTCCTGGGTCTCCTAAGCCTGCTTGTGCCTGAACCTCTCTGAAAGTGCAGCCCAGAAAAAGCATTGGGATGTGGAGGTTGTTAGAGAGGGGGTTTCAATGCAGGAGCTTCCACGTTCAGGGCTGCCCAGGTTGACCATCACATGGACGGCCCACCTCTGAGCACACTTGGCAATCTGGTGTTGCCACAAAGCCATTTTGCTGATCTTCATGCGGACTCTCCCCGATGCCAGCTGCAGGAAGGCTGTCCCTTGCAGGCTGCTCGTGCCAAGAATGGGTTTCACTGATGCACAGAAAATTAAACTGGGAGTGTGATGGGGTAAAAGCATCCCCTGTGGGAATGGAGCTGGAGTACAGACTTTGCACGGGTTCTTATGGGTAGGGCTATCACCACTACACTTAAACACTGCTGCTGATGGATGTCATTACCTACCAGGAAACAGGTGGAAGAAATGTCCAGGAGAAATGGACCAGGTTTTTGCACTAGGCTGTTTGGGTTTTTGGCAGCTGGAGTGAGCAGGCATGCTTCTATTCAAAATATG
>NW_010166523.1:28121-36247 GCF_000695765.1 Mesitornis unicolor
GCAAAATGGGAGGAAATCTGGTCTTTCAGTCCCTTACCTCTTTGACGCTTGTTTGTGCATAAACTCAAATGCCCCAAATATTTCACAGACAAGATAATACCAGTAACAAAATAACGTTTCATTTCCATGTTGCAAAAATCTGAAGCAACATTTTTTGAATATAGTTCCCATCCAAACCGACCGTTGCCAAGCCAGCACTACATGTAGCCCTGCCTCATGTGGTGAAGTGGTAGCTAGAGAAAGCATTGATCCCTCTCCTTTTCCCATATTTCTTTGCCTCCTGCTCCCCTCTTTGGGTTTGGACACCCCTTGTGTTTCCCTGTAACAAATCCCTCTGGTTCCCTTAATCATGGGAGTGCTGCAAGGGAGCTGAAGGGTAGTGACAATCCTGTTCAGCTCCCTTCACCTCCTTTTCCCCAAATGCTTGCCGACTTCAACGTGCTGTGTGTAACTAGCAGATGGACAAATAATCTGTGTGTTCCTGTGGAGTCAGGAATAAGAGGAGCATCAGAAAACTCTTGAATTATGAAGACTGGTGCTCTCTGCTGCTAGATCAGGATGATTGCAAAGCACTAACATTTTTGCTTAAGGCTCCTTGATCAGGATGAAGGGTAGGGCTGTGCAGCTATGAGCCCTGTGTCATGGTAGGGATAGAAGAACCAAGTGGGCCTCTGGAGGACAGGAGGCAGAAGACTGGTCACAGGCTGCCTTGCTTCTATCAGTAGAAATACTTTATTGTATATTTTTTCTTCTACCACCCTGGGAGGATCCCTAGCCACAAGCCTGCACAGGTATGAGCTGAGCAGAGCGGTGGGTGCCACACCACCTAGCTCTGTCCAACCACAAAAGTACCATCAGCTTCCCTCTGCCTTCATGACCTCCTGCATGAAAGTCCTGGGCCCAGTGAACCCCTCTGCAGCCCAGTCAATTTGGTTTTCCTTTGTCAATTACTATGAAATCCTGCTGCAATACAATACAAATTGATATGCAGCTTTTTCTTCCTCAGGACTCACCTGGACAGAAATTCACTTCTTAAGTGATGAAAACCTGCAAATGTAACTTTTGGAAAAGCATCCAGCGTCACGCGTGGAGAAAAGAAGTCTTTGGGTATTTTGATGAGTAACTTTTGCAGCTGAGATTCGGAATTGGCTGTAGGGCCCCTTGCTGTTCACCTGTACCTACCAGTCCATCTGGATTGACCTCGGTATTTATGGTATGGGCTGAAAGAAGAGGCTGATGGCAGAGCCCTTGTGCAGAGGCTGTGGGTGCTTGCTAAGCCTTCCTCCTCCTGCTGCTCCTCTACCACTGGGTCCTGTGGCTGAGCCACTGAGACACCCCATAGCGTAGTGATCTGTGTGGCTCACAGACGAGCGGCCACTCCTCTCCAAAGAATGTGCTCAGGAAGACTGGCTCTATTAATTTATTTTATTTGGCATTATTAAAAAAAATCCAACCCCAAACCCTCTGTTGTCAGGATTTTCTTTAAATAGTCAGTTCTGGAAACAGGAAATTCCTTTACCTCTGGAAACAGGAAACAGATCTGACTATTGCATATTTGTTTTAAATCTTTCAATTATCCACTGCTGCCCCTCACCTCTGACCTCTTTCTGCTGCTCAGTGAAATAATCTGTTCATTTTTGATAAGTCAGTATCTGTGGGAATTGTGCAAGACACAAGGGTATGGCGCCATGGAGTAATTCAATGTATTTTGTTTTAAAGCTGACAGGGCTGATGTTTTCTGTATCCACCATGTTCATTATATGTATGAACACAAAAACTTCTGTTCACTGAGGTTTGATACAGAGGTATGGTCTGGTGACTCAATAAAATAATAAAAAAAAAGAAGGGAGAAAATGGGAATTGGCATTACAGAACTAAATGAAGGACAAAATGTTTATTTTTAAATTTTTTTTAAAGGCTAATAATTGGAGCCTACTGACAAGAAAAGGCACACCAGTGGAACTAGAGTACTTCTAGAAATTCAGGGCCAGAAGGGACTTCAAGATATCTTCTAATCCATCTCCTTGCCTAAGAAGGAGATGTTTATCTTCAAAACCTCTGATGAGGGTGATTTCACAACCCATCAACAAATCTTGTGCCAGGCCTTCACTCTCCATGCAGTCAGGAAGATTTTTGTAATACCTTCACAACTTAACTAGGTGTAGAGTAGGGTTTTGTTCTCCTTTGTGCAGTAGAACAATAAATGGCTGCCCTTTTTTATACAGTTATCAGGTCTCTGGTCTCAGGACTGTATATTCCCAGAATGTGTTCACCACCTCTGTAACCTCTTAATCTTCAGAGCTTTTACTTATAAATCATGTTTCCCAATGTCTTTTGGCTCTTCTTGCTTGCTTCTTGGGCTCTGTCTCGAATGTGCCTGCCTTTTTCTGAAAAGGTTATTTTCCAGGCTGGGTCAAGTCTCCATCTGAAGCCTCACGGCTGCTGAGCAGAGGTAAGCAGCATCCTCTCAAGCTATGCCTATGATCCCTGTAAGTCTGTGCTTTGGTGGTCTTTGCAAAAGCTGTGTGTGTCACTGACTCCGACCCTTTTGCAATCCTCTGTAACTGTAACTTTGGTATTTTGGGGGTACTGCTGCCTCTCCATTTATTCCACTTTTGTTTCTGTGGCATCCTCCTTTCTAAGCAGAGCACAGTGCTTTTAACTGTCCTGAGAACATGTTGACTTTTAAATAATCACAAGCAGGGCCACTGTGCCAAGTTTTGGGTTGGAGTAACTGTTTTTTCTGCTTCCAGACCTTGATGTAGCTCCAGAAGAATAAAGGTGTTTACGGATGCATTATGAATTAGCACCCTGGTTGCCAGCCCTTTGTAGCCAGGTCCTGGCTCCCGCCAGGTGCTGTGATGCCTCTCACGCTGTGAACATGCTTGACCCGGTGGGAATCTCTCCATTGTTCCATGGCATTCGTGTCTGGACCCTCTCCCTGCCATGGTGTAGTGGGTTGTTCTCAAAGCCTTTTGGTAGCCTCTGGCACAGAGGGTGGGACTCCTCTTTGCTCACTCCAGCCCTTGACACTGAATCCATTATCTCTTGCTCATTTCCTCCAGGGCTGGCAGGGTGTTGATGTCTCACACCCCCTTCCCAAAGCACCTCAAGATGCACCTCTGCAGGGGTGGCAGGGGATCAGCGAGGTGTATTTTCTATCCAGCCTGTGCGATGCTGGGCTGCAGAGACCCCCGAGCTGAGGGGAGGAGGGCTTACCCCTGCAGTCCCAGCACAGTGTTAGCGTCCATCTCGCACGCTCCCTGTTTGTAACCTTGCTTTATGCTTAGCTGGCTTCTCCTGTAGGGGTCTTGGGAACGGAGATCCATAGGCGTTGGCTAACACTGGTTTGGCAGTGACCTGCTGCCAATAGGCACAGCTGTTAATCTGTATACACTTCACTGGTTAGCCAAGCAGAAAGTAGCTAATAAGCAGTCTTTAAAACCTAGGGAAGCCTGTCTTGTTCAGCAAGCAACCCCCCCAAATGTATCAACAGCTTTAATTAGCTTCTGAATAGTACATAATCTATATTATTTTGTCCGTGCTTTAGGCAGCATGTTAGTGCTGGGCACAGTGCATGGCACTGCTCAGCCCTGCAGCTTCCACCTGATCCTTGGCATTAGTCTAGTCCAAGATACAGCTGCTTTTGATGTCAACTTTATTAGCTCTCAGCAAAGGGTAGCTGCTCTCAGCAAAGGATCCTAAAACAGTCTCCACAATTGCAAGGAAATAAAACAAACCAGAAATAACTCTTTGTTTTAATTCCAGTGTAACATGTCAGAACAGTTTGAGTATGCTTTGGCATGGTGAGTTGTAATGGAGATTTTTTTTCTGTGTTGGTTAGTTTGAAAAACAGCGATTGATCGCAGCTGAAAGAAGGAAGATGTGTGTTTTCCAGACCAATAGCTTTGTAGCTTATGGAGTGTCTGCACAGCCAGCTGAGTGTTCTGATACCTCCTTGTTCTGAATTAGTGTGATGCTTTTCCCTTTAAAACATAACCAATGTGAGAAAAATAAGGGATTAGCCGCTATTTGAAGATAAGCTTCCACATTATGTCCCCAGAAATGAAAAGGGAAAAGAACAAGAAATAACTTTTTCTTGCATCCAAAATAGTAGTGGTGTTAAATTTTGTCTTTGTGAAGTTTCTTTGGAGCCTGGCAAGGTGTGCAGTTGAGGTTACCTGAGGTTGACGGGAACCTTGCTGGTGATTTCATCATGTCAGTGACAACTCATCTTTCCAGCTCCCTTGGAGAACAGCTTGGAAATCCTGATTCTGATGTGGAGGAGCAGAGTAGCCAGCTAACCAGACTGGCTGGGTGGTTTTGATGGTCTTCCTGAATTGCAAAAAGGCAGCTGAATCTGTGAGTTTTATTTGGTGTCCCTTAGCCAAGTTGCTGTGTTTGTCCCTACTTTTGCGTGGCAGGTTTTGACAGTGTCAACTCACTGCGTGTGCTGAAGTCATTTTGCGCAGAGGCTGAGTTTCCTACATAGAAAGAGGCTGAGTTTTCCTGCAGTGACTTGCCAGGGCACCTGAACACGTACCTGAGCTGGGGCTGGGTGCAGTACTTGCTCAAGCTGGCAGTTCTTAGCTCAGCTCAAGGACGTGGCTTGTGGCTGTAGCAGAGGAGGAGGGTGGCTGCCAGCGTAACCTCCCAGGCTGGCTAGACATGCCTCCTCTGCTTCCTTTACCTGGGAGTTTAATCCAGGCCTCGTAATATTTAATTACTGTCATTCCCATCAACGTATACGAAGGTGCTAATCATTCTTCTAGTTTTCCCCAAGTACTGAGTACTGAGCACAGTCTCTTGGACCACAGTGTGTATTTTTCTAATGTGATGTCTGTCTTGCTACAAATAATTTACCTGCATCAGATGATTATTATGTTCCTGTTTGGTACGTGAATCAGAGGAGTCTTTTGGTATAAAGCACGCTAGCATTTCAAGCATGACTCATATTGAAGGCATTAAGTTTTCAAGGAGTTCAATGTATTCGTGTGTATTTCACAGTGTGGCATGTGAAAAATGGGAAGTAGGTTCCCTCTGCTGCCTTGAAGGAGGCTTGCCTTTGTATTAAACCATGGATGATCTCTGCTGTCTGTCTTTTGCTTAAACAAATGCATAGCTTGTAAGCTTGTTGCTGTTTTATTAGACAATTACCTAATCTTTGACTAGTGGCTTCATGTATATGCCTGAATGCATTTATGTTAGTTTCTATAAAATAGGAACCATAATGTAAAACAGTCAAATTGCTGGATTTTCTGATGGCCAGGGGCCTGAGGCATGTGCTTTGGAAGATGTTAAGGGACAGAGGCTTCTTAAGCCTGGAGAAGAGATGGCTTTGGACGTTATAGCAGCCTGCCCCTACCTATGGGGAAGTTAATGAAAAGAAGGAGACAAGCTTCAAGGAACAGTGATTGAAGACTGGAATGGGATTTTCTGACCAAGTATTACAAAAACAAATAATAATTTTCATGAGGATAATTAAGCATTGACAAGTTGCCCAGAGTGGCTCTAGGAGCTTTGTCCTTGGAGGTTTTCAAGGCCCAACTGGACCAAGCTACACAACCTCACGTGTGAAGTCAGGTTGGCCCTACTTTCAGCAGAAGACTGGAGACTTTCCAAGGTCCCTTCCCACCTGAACGAGCTTGAGTGTCATTACCCATAAACATGGCCTTTGGAGGTAAGCATGGCCTGAGCTTGCACTCCCTTTGATATTCTACTTTTAAATGCAAGTAAAAAAGGGACTCCATTGCGATTGTGCTGAACTTAGTGGGGAAATTCTGTCACAGCAAATGTTTCCATAAGCAATTGACTGCTGCCTGCCCATGGCAAGAAGCAGGTTGTGGAAGAAAGCTGGTGTCCAGTGGTCCTGGGGCAAGTGTTGGTGTCTTGGGAGGCAGTTGTAGGTTGATCTGCATCCTCTCCAGCACTGGCTGGTTCTGCAGTTTTGTTTTCTCCAGCACCATGGGCCAGTTCTGGAAAGAGAAGTCTGTGGAGTGAGTGGGGACCTCGTGAACGCGTTCCCCGTGTGGGTGAACATGAATGATGTGGGCAGTTCAGAAGCCCACAGCAACAGTTCTTCCATCCACAGCATTTGGTTAAAAAACTGCAGAGAAGGCGACAGTTGGAAGGGATACGGCTTAAAAAGCAGGAATTGGTTAAGAGCTGCTGCTGCTGTTGGGGTGGGTGGGGAAAGGGAGGCGGCGAGGACCCCCTTCGCGCCGAGGCTGCGCGACGGCCACTAGAGGTCGCTAGAGGCCCCTCCAGGCGCGGGGACGGCGCGGCCTTGGCTTCAACGGCTCCGCTCGCCTCAGCCAGGGCTCCGCTCGCCACGACCGGGCCTCTGCTCGCTGGGCGGGCAGAGGAGAAAGGGCCCCTCGGTCAGACCGATTTATTTATTATTATTTTAAAAGTTAAAATAGTCGTGGATCTGTGCTGTGGGTTCTTTGGCACTGGCCTCAGCGACGGTGACCCGGACCAGCCCCATGCCAGTCTGTGCCCCTTTAGGTCACTGGTACTTATTCCCAATTTCTTCTTTTTTTTGCCCTCTCTCAACTTTCTTCATAGTCATGAGAGTTTTAAGGCAGAAATTACTGGTGGTCTGAAAACTTCAGCTGCATCAATTCATCATACAGATTGTGTTTGGCCATTGGAAAGTATATTTGACAGCACTAAGCTAAGTGGCTAAATGCCTCGGTGACTTATAGTCCACTTAGGATGCAAACATAGTTATTCGTTTACCTCATCAAAACAAAGAAGTTCACCCTTAATGAGGATACTTCATCACAGCTCGATGCAGTGCGAGGTGCATGGGTGGCAGCTGAGCACTGGGGAGGGCACAGAGAGCAGAGTCTGGGTTTGGGGAAGGCATCACCGAGTGCTTACCCTCACCTCACAGCCTGCCCCATTCAGGCTTGCAATAATTTCAAGTGAAAGGAAGGGCAAATACTTTTTTTTTTCCCTAATGTGAATATCCCTGGATGTATTTTTACGTTGTTGGGCACTATCCTGTTAAGTGTAGTGTATATATAATGTATATAGTATATATAATAGCGTTATGCATTTTAAACCTGTCCAAAGCTATTTTGGAAATGTAGGGCAATCCAGTAGTACTGAGGTACTCCTTCACATTTGGAAGCTTTACTGAATTTTGGGCAAACACTGTTGTGAAAACTGGTTTTTGGGTTTTTTTAAGTTTAGAGACACACCAAGTCAAATTTTTAAACATACAGGCATAATTTTTATAATCTCAAGTACGACAGCTCTAAAAGTGTAGTTTTGAGCTGAAACTTGAGCTCTCAACTTTCAGCCTAACAGTGAAACTTTGTATTTGCATTTTTAAGCTTGTAAAAAACTGGGGAGTTAGAAGTTCTGGCAAACCGTGCTTCAGCATGTTGAATAACACTCAGGCTACAATGCCTGTCTGCGCAGCTCACCACCATCTGCCTGTCTCTTCCCCTTTGTTTTTTTTTCTCTTTATATTGTTTAGGTTTGAATGACTGTATCTAAACAACAGGCTGGCTTCCTATACACAGTACCTTCTACTATTTTAAAGTGGTAAAACAGCAGGAAAAAATGTTTCAGAGATTACAAGAATGGTTAAAGGGAAGCAAAGCCTTTTTGATACATGACTTTTAAGGGATAAAAGAAATATACATTTCTACTAGCTCTGGTTCCTGAGGGTTTTGACACTCCTAATTTTAATGATGGGAGACTGTAATTTTCCCATCTTCTAGGAAAGAAATTGAACCCTGATCCATCAGCAGCAGACTGGTTGCTTCTTCCTTGCCCTGACTGCTTGGTCTTCAGCAGCTGGGTTGCTCTCCCACAGCCTTTTTTGTTCTTTTTCCTTTTTAGGAGCCAGACTCTGTTTCTGCCATATCTCTTCCTTTGAAGCTGCTCTTCTGGCTTTTCACAGAGCTGTCTGTCCTTTTTCACCATCTCATCCTGGTTTGCAGCTCCTTCAGACATGCAGTGCCCTGTGGCTGGTTCCCACAGTTATGGACCTTGTTCCTGGGAGGGAGAGTGATCCCCGGGATCCAGTGAGCAACCTGGAGCAGTCAAACAGGTGTGCAGCTTTTTAGCAACCTGCAGGTCAGTGTGCAGTGTCAAACCAAGGCAGCAGG
>NW_010166523.1:36278-39090 GCF_000695765.1 Mesitornis unicolor
GTGATGGAACACGGCCAGGTCAGGGATAAGGACTGATGTTGGCCACGTTCCTGCAGCAGTTCAGGTCCCATGTCAGCCGGCAGTGCTGCCTTCTTGTCCTCTCCCATGGTCCCACCCAGGCTGTGGCAACAATGCCTGGTTGACCCTATGAAAGCTTGTGTTAGCTTCAGCATTGTGAGTTGAGACAAATGTCCCTGTCCCAAAAAAGGGGGAAGAAAAGACATTTTGAAGAGTTTCTCATTGACTGTCCATCAGCAAGTTGGAGCACACTTGGGCTGGGGCTCAGCTCCCATCTCCCAGAGGAGTTTACTTTCTAAAGCACTAGGATAATAAACACAGCAAAACATGGGAGAGAGAACGAGTCAAAGAAATTGTTTTCTTTGACTGAAGAGGGTATAAATGATGAGATTTCACTTCTGAGCAGCCCATGGAATAGTCCAGGGCAAGTCATTCCTAGAAGACACTTTCCTCTTCTTCAATGGGTCCCTAAAGTTTGGACCTAAATACTGCAGCAGGGAGATGAGAGAAACAAATGAGGAAAGAGTTTCCTGAAAGGAGGAAGAAAGAGCTGTTATTCATATTCACTCACCTGTTCAGGATATTATTAGATCTGTGTGGGAACAGCCTAACAAAAGGAGGAAGCTTGAGAGAAGCAAACCAGGTGACAATGATGTACATGGGGACAGTCCTGAGGGAGTTGGAGCCATGTCATCCTTAGGCAGAGACATGGTAATTCTTACCGAAGGAGGTTTCTTCCCCATTTCCCATCTCTGTCCCCTGCTTGCAGTACAGGGGACTGGAGGGAGGGGAGGTCTTTAGAAAGGAACTGGATGGCTTTGATTGCTGCTGTGCAAGTGTCAGTCATGATGTTGCTGTTACTCAGGTGGAGGCATTGTGACGCAGAGCTGATCTCAGGTTGCTCTCCTGGATGTCCCAAAGCGTTCACCTGCTCTGCTGCACTCTTCCAGGATGGTGGGATTGAGCCAGTGGAACAGGGGTGGCTCTTGTCAAGGCAATGGGGGAAAATGCAGCTCAGAGAGAGTGGGACAAATGCCCTAGACAAGGAGTCTGCATTGCCTGCGAGGAGGAGAACAAGCTCCTGTGGGGTCTGGTTTGACGTTTGAGGCAGCTTGGGAGAATAGCAAAGGATTAGAGCTTGCCACCTCTCTCTGTCCCTTACTGACCCCAGTCAGACTTAATTACTTCATATAGGTAATTAACAGACACTTCTATTCAGTAATTAAGTATGTGTGTGATTATATTCCTGAGGGGGGGGAAATTGTAGCTGAAAAGTCCTGCTGGCAGTGCTGCTTTCCTCTGCCTGCAGCATCCAGTGGTACAAAGTCCTAATACCCCTGCAGGTCCTCACTCCCCATGGCAGCAGCCCTGGGAGCTGTTGCCATAGACCACTTGGATGCGGTTTTGGTTTCTGTTGGGTTTTTTTCCTGGTCCTCTGACATGAAAGAGTGCTAAAAGAGATCTGTCAGGCTGATATGCAAGAAAGGGCAGCTTCTTTGTGAAAATTGAGGAAGTGCTTGCATTACTGTACCTGGCTTGCAAGGCTAGGGGAGGTGGGAAGAGTTGTGCTGAACTACTGTGGCCAGAGAACATGGGCAGTTTGATGGTTATCTCTCCAAGCTTTCATAACATACTAGATCTTGGGTTATAGTGGCTGCATCAGGATTAAAATGCCATGTCTATTATGCTGTAGCTAAAAGGAGACAAAGTGTATTAATGGGTAGCAAGATTTTGCACCCTCTTAAGCAAATGATCCCTCTTTGCCGTATTTCATTTCTGTAGATGCTTCTAATAGGTGCTGATGGATATTCTGTGGCAGAAGAAAATAACATTTGCATTGCCTGTTACATTAATTTCTCTGATAAAATTAGGCTACCGGGATGACCCATCAGACTCCCATGATGTTTTTATAAAGAACAGAATTGAGTACTGTTGTTATGATTAGCGCATTAAAAGTATTAGGTTTGTTGCCTTAGCTGCGCTGTGTTTTCTCATGCTCTCTCTCATGCTGATTGCTAATGACAGGCTTTGGCAGGAGCAGGAGCTGGCCCAGGCAGTCTTTCCTCTGATGGGAACCAGATGGATGGTTTTGCTCTGGCTGCCCCTCCCATTGAACACCAGGAAAGGGAGTAGGGGGAGCCCTTTTTGGAGGAGCACTGGTAGAGAAGTAAATGAGTCGGGGATAACCAGTTCTTCTCTATCCCCGGCATCTCTTCCCTCGAGGCTCATGGTTTTGCAACTTTCAGCCTCACCCTTGGCTTTGACTTCTTGGCTTTCAAGGGATTGTGCTGTATGCTACATTTTCATTACTGGTGCAATTGATGGAAAAATCACATTTTATTATGTGAAAAATGCAGTGTTCTTGACTGTCAGAGCTCCATTCAGCTGGAAAAAATCTATGTGAGGTGCTCTTTTATATTTCGTGTATTTTGTGCATTGGTTGGAATAAAAAAATAATGAAAGGCTGTATTTTGTCAACTTTTGCATCTGTCTGACTGGCAGCACTGACTGATTTGTTTTTTAAATGTATTTATTTCTTGCACTGAGTACTATTATTCTCAACCCTTTCACGATAAATGCAAATAATATGTGGAATGTTGGGAAAAGATAGATGCAAATTATTCGGTCCCTCCAGGTAGGTCTGTGAAGAAACTGGAAATGTTACTGCAGTGTGGAAAAGTACTGTCTTTAAACGAGCTGCAACAATGATAACAGGGCTACTGTCTGTCTGTGTTTCAGGTTTCGGTGGACACATTTAATTTAATTTTATTTTTATTTATTTTATTTTTTAATT
>NW_010166524.1:0-252 GCF_000695765.1 Mesitornis unicolor
GGCCGAGGTGGCCAAAGGTGGCGGGGTGCAAGGCGGTCAGCACGTTGCGGCTCAGATCCAGCGCCTCCAGGCCGGTCAGTGGCTCTAGCAGGGCAGCGGGCAGGTGGCTTAGCAGGTTTCCCTCCAGGCGCAGCTCCTTCAGCGAACCCAGCCCCGTGAAGGCATCTGGGGCCAGGTGAGCCAGGCGGTTGACACTGAGTGAGAGCTTTGCCAAGACAGGCAAGGTCTGGAAGAGACCCCCTGTCAGCTGCT
>NW_010166524.1:578-785 GCF_000695765.1 Mesitornis unicolor
GGGGGGGCCGGGGGCCAGCACCGGCAGCAGGTTGTTGCCCAGGTAGAGCTCTTCCAGCCGACCCAAGCGCTCAAAGGCCTTGGGATGCAGTGAGCGGATCCGGTTGTACTGCAGGTCCAGGCGCTGGAGCCCGGCCAGGCGGTGGAAGTCGAAGGCGGAGATGTTGGCGATGAAGTTACCCCCGAGGCTGTAGGTGAGGATATCCTG
>NW_010166525.1:0-5555 GCF_000695765.1 Mesitornis unicolor
CCAGGAGGATGCTGTGGGAGACGGTGTCAACATCCACGTCCCCTCACCCACCAAGCAGGATGCCCCACACCACATCCCAGCTCCCCCAAAACCTCTGCTCCCCCACTTTTGGCAGCTGGAGCGCTCACTCACAGGTTCCACGAACTCAAACATCTTCCTCTCCTGCACCTCCTGCACCTTGAAGACGTACTCCAGGGACACCTCGTAGAAGTGCTGCCGGACCAGGTCCACTTGGCTGTCGGCCTGCAGGGTTACAGAGCAAACACAACGTCAGCGCTGACCCCGAGCGCTTGGCCTGGCAGCCACAGCACACACGGGAACGTGCCCGTGCAGAACAAACCCGGCTGCAGACCCCAATCCAGATGGCACAGGGGATTTAATGTAAACCTGGTTCACATGAACAGGCTCCTTCTTCAGCTGGAAAATGACCCTAATGGCTCAGCTCCCCGACAGCTGGGTAGAAAAGCACGCATGGGAAGTGAGAAAAATGAGAAGTGGCTGCACGCTTGATAATAAAAGGCAATTTTCTGCTTTCTGGAAAGCACCGCAGCGGGAGGCTGCGCAGGGTGGTAAATGCATCCCACCACCCTCTGGTGGGTCAGCAGACAGCAAATCCTCTCTGCTTTGAGACTCAAGCCAAAGTGAGCGAAAACAGGGCTATTCCCCAATCCCGGTGTGTAAAAATAACCTCGCTACAGGTGCAGAAAGGGGTGAGGGTCACGGGTATCCCCACGATGCCGGGGATACTCTGCAAAGCTGGTCAGTGCCCGCTTGCATCGGAGCAGCAGCTCACTCCTGATTCCTGGTGTGACCCAGCCATGAAGTAGCCTGTTTTGCCCAGGACCTGCTGCAGTGCTTGTGCTGCGTGCCCGTGGAGAGCGGGCTGAGACATTCAGCAAGCTGAAAAGCAGCAAATATGATGCAATCGCGTTGCTGTGCCAGCAGTGAAACGGCAGATCAGGCTGCGCGTGTTAGTGAACTGGTCGGCAGCCAACGCAGCCGAGATTCCCATGGTTTCCTCCGCACATGTGGCCGCTATCACCCTCCAGATGTGGACAGCAGGAGGAGGTTAGGAAATATAAATCATCAAATCTCCCCGACACAACCCCTCACCTCTTAGGACACCAGGGTGTCGAGTGAAGCTTCCCACTGCTCATTCATGGGTGGTGGTAACTCCTAAAACGCTACCGTACCTTTCTGCCGTGGGTGCAGCCCCTGCCCGTGAGCCCCTTGGCAGAGGGGGACGTGGGGGCAGCCCCAGGGGAGGTGACAGATGGGGTGAGCATTCCCATGTCCCACAGGATCCCAACCCCATCTCCCAACCTACGCTGGATGCTCCTTCAAAGGGACCCCAGCTCGGTGGGGCTGACCCACCAAAACCAGCGTTTGACCCCAGGGAAAGGGGCCCCGCACCCAGACTTGGGAGCCAGCACCGCAGGCTCCAGCCCCTCCTGCCTTCGCAGCGGCAGCCGGAGTCAATGTTTGAGGTGGAAAATGCCAGCAGATGGCACCAGCAGCCAGCGCTGCCAAACATGGGCCGGCATCGCAGCTCGCACTGCATCCTGCATTGTATTTCACACCGCATCCTGCACATCCTGCACCGCATCCTGCACTGGATCCCATGCTACATCCTGCATTGCATCCTGCACATCCTACACTGCATCCTGCACATCCTGCACTGCATCCCACACTGCATCCCACACCGCATCCTGCACCGTATCCCGCACCCCATCCCTCCCACACGCAGCCACCACCTTCATCCTGCCCCCTGCAGCCCTGCAGGGCCATGCTGTGGTCAGGGCTCAGGATCACACCTCTAAAAGCCACCGCTGCAACCCAAAACCCACACGTGGTGACTCCTCTCCCCAGAAAGAAATCCTTCACTCCCGTGTCTCACAATGGTATTTCAAACACCAACTAAACCAGGGGTTTAAATGGTTACTGAAAAGCCATGGGAACGGGACTCTCCATCTCCTGGGACATGTGCTGCTCCCAGTGTATCTACAAACCCCAGACACCTCTGCAAGGACAAGGCTGGCAGGCGTCAGCCCTGATTCTCACCCCTCTCCAACCCCGATGCGGTGGAAGCTGAGGATTTGTGCCACAGATGATCTGCTCTCGAGTCCCAGCTCCACTGGGCACCGTCCCACCACCCGAGTTACCCCAGTGCCACCAGTCCCATGCCCACAGGCAGGGACGTGCATCCCATGGGGACCAACCCAGCTCGGGGCCAGCGCAGAGAACTCCAAACTTGGATGAAGCGACCGAAAACCCGGCGTCCTCATCCATAAGAGCATTTGGCACAGCGGCCACCGGCGTCCCCAGGTGGTAAGAGGCTCCTAAAGCAGTTTACGAGCGCTAATCCCGATCACTGCTCCCATGGAGCCCAAAGCCTTTTGGAGAAGGGAAATAAAGGCATCCGTGATCTGTGCTGGCACGGGGGGAGCTTGCAGCAGAACCGGCTCCTTTCTGTTACGCTCTTTAATTATAAACTCCCTCTCTTTTTTGATTGCTATCTGTTTTGGGATCTCTCTGATTCACTCACCAAAACGGCTCTGTTCCCTTTGATTGCAGGAAGAGGGGAAAACCGGCCACTGGCAGCCAGAATGAGGGGAAAAAATGAGTTTGCAGCCAGGAGAGCCAACGCTCTAAGCTGCGAAAAGCATTCAAAAGGCTTAACACAGTTACTGCTCGACGTGGAAAACCAGAGGCCGCTCTCACCTCCTGAAGCTGGGATTCCTTCTTCTTAGACGACAAGTTCAAGTGCTTCTCTAGGACCCCGCAATACTTCTCCGTCTCCTTGTCGTATTTCTTTTTGGCATCCTGTAAAACAGAACAGGAAGGTGATGCCGGCCACGACAGGGCAGGAGCGGGAGCTGAGCCCTTTCTGCACAGAGGGACACGGGACCACGGCCAAGGGCCATGGGCTGGACGCACGCAAAGCTGCTTTTATCCCTCAGCATCGGGCGGCTGCAGGAAAGCGGCTCCTGCTGCCAAAACCCACAGCGTGGGGGAGCCCCTCCTCTGTTTCCAGAGCCCACGGCTCGGCCAAGCACCCACCCAGCTCCAGGGCTGGTCCAGAGACAGCACCACGCTCGCTCGCCAGCACATTGCCACAATTTCATGTCCCATCCCATCCCCTGTGCGTCACTCAGGTCAATGATACAGGAATTTGGCACCGGCTCCTTTCTGAAGCACCCCTTTTTGTGCTTCTATTTGAGCTGCACGACCCAGGGGAGGCAGGGCTGGGCTGCATGGTGGTGCCACCGCGGGGAGCGGGGGACACCGCTGCCCTGTGCTCCTCGCGGGCCGCAGCAGGTTGTTATAACAACAGGAGAGCCACAGACACTGGTTTTCATTTCAGAACAAAGGCAGGAAAGAAAAGGGGGGCCAGGCTGTCTCACGGCACAACGCTGCTTCCCCGGGCTCGCCCGTCCTGCCAGAAGGCAGCCAAATTCCCTTGCAGCCGCCCAGGGGTCGGGGGCACAGCCCAGGGGGCTCATCCCTCTAAGAAAACACTAATTCTGGTTTGGAGGAAGGAAAAAAGTTCACTCCAACTGACCATTTTTGGCCCTTGGTTGTGGGTGAACTGGGAACATCGAGGCACAGGAGCTGGATTGTCCCCATCTCCACCCCGCAGCAGCACAGAGCCAGCTCCTCCCGTGCCCCCATCCCAGCGGTGCCCCAGGTCCCAGCCACCACCGTGGGCTCTGGGCTCCAACTCCTGGGTCTGAACAGGGGCTCCCCAGGGCAGCAGCAGCTCGGCGCAGCAGCACCCTACCTTAGCGGCCCCGATCTGCTCCTTGCGAAACTTCTCCAGCGGCGTGATCAGCACCTCGCTGGCGTTCTCGATCTGCGGGCAGAGACGGGCACAGCTCAGCCCCCGCCTTTCGCCCCGCTGCGCCCCAACACCGGTGCCGCTCGACGGCTTTTCCCATGGGAACCCCCACGCTTTGCCCCCTCTGGCTCAGGCCAAGGGGCTTGGCCAAACCCGCTCCTCATCCCAGCGAGTCCCACCGGGACAGCAACAGCCGTATTCTAATAGCAAACACCATTACTGATGCTGTGTGTGTGTGTGACCCCCCCCAAAGTTCACCCTCCTGTCCCTTTGCTCCTCCCTGCAGCTCTGCCACGGGTTGGGAACCCCCACGCTTTGCCCCCTCTGGCTCAGGCCAAGGGGCTTGGCCAAACCCGCTCCTCATCCCAGCGAGTCCCACCGGGACAGCAACAGCCGTATTCTAATAGCAAACACCATTACTGATGCTGTGTGTGTGTGTGACCCCCCCCAAAGTTCACCCTCCTGTCCCTTTGCTCCTCCCTGCAGCTCTGCCACGGGTGAGAGAAAGGGCACCCCAGTGTCCCGAGTGCCCCAAAGCCCCCAGTGCTGGGGCCGTACCATGCGCATCCGCTCGTCCTCCAGATTTCGCAGCACCGTGGCGAACTCCTGCAGAGATTTGGCTGGAAGGGACACAACAGCACGGTCAGCACTTAATAACCTCTTATTTTATCTTTAAAGAGAGACTGAAAGGGGTTTTCTGCGTTTGTACTTTGGGGGGTTGGTTCTTCGGGGTTTTTTATCACCTCTGCTGTCCCCAGAAAGGCTTCCTGTCGCCTACAGGTAACAGAGCACCCCCAAAGCCCTTTTTCTCCATCTCTGGAGAGAAACTCAGCACCTTTGTCTCAAACCTGCTGGCCATTTATCGACCCCATGGCTCCGCACCGGCCTCAGCCGCAGCGAGGGGACTCGGATGAGGAAGCTATTTTTGCTGAGAGACCGGGCACGAATAAATAAGCAAAGTCCAATCAGGGCTTAAAGCTCATTTGCTCTCCTGGCTCCAGACGATGCACACAGTAAGCTCTGAAAGTTCAGCTGGGGCAGGAGCAGCATGATGGGGAGAGAAGCTCCTGACGCTGCTGCCCTGCACCGTGGTGGAGCCAGGATGGGTCTGGAGAGCGCTGCCACGCTCCGCTCTGTGGCAAAGCTTTGCTGATGTTGAGGCAGCATAAATTTCCCATTTCCAGACAAATCCCCGTCCCCTTGGCAGCCTCGTGTGGGTTTCTCCCCGTGCCCTGCTCAGTGCAGGGGGTCTGGAGCGCGGCCTCGGGTCCCCGCGGCACCAGCGCCCGGCACTCACCGATGCAGATCTCGTCGTCCGTCTCGGCGTCGCCGATGCAGCGGAACTTGAACTCGTTGAGGGAGTCGGCAAATTTGCGCTTGGCCGCTGACAGATCTGCCCAGAGAGGGGAAAACACAGCGTTCTGAGAGGGAAAAGGCCACCAATGGCACAATAAAGCAGGGACCCATCCGATGTGGCCCTCCAGGGGACCCCCAAAGCGCTGCCCTTCTCCTGCGCCCACCCCAAGGATGGGGTCCTGCGGGGTCCTGGCCAGCACCCACCAAAACATACCACAAAACACCTCAAAAACCCATGAGAACCACGCGGGAGCTTGAACCCAGTGCCACAGGGTTCAACCGCTGACCCCCAGCCCCTCCGCAGCAGCTCCTGACGCTGCTGAAGGCGGCGCCGTGTCAGGGCGACACCGCCCAGCTTTTC
>NW_010166525.1:5586-7111 GCF_000695765.1 Mesitornis unicolor
CGCAGAGTCGCTCCCAGACCCGAATCCTATTAAGTTCTTACTCGCAGTGACCTGAGCAGATCCGGGCTTTGCGAACCGGCTCCGTAACCCCGCACACGCAGCCGCCGCCGGGCACGGAGCAGAACTCGGGTCTGAACAACACCGGGCACGCAGACGGCGTTAGGAAGATGTAACAGATTCCCCTGGGCACTTCTTCACTCGCAGGTCCAAAACTTGATGGATTTTATTTTCCTTTCCCAATGCAGGTGGGAAACATGCGTGCGCGCACACAAAGGCCGTTTCCTCCTCCCAGACACCGACAGCCAAAAGAAAACCGCAAAGGAATTCAAGTGTTTTTGCTTTCCCCATGGGATAAGGGAGTTCACAGCTTTCTCCGAGCGTTAAGGCTGCTGTCCCAGTGCCTCTGTTATAGCCCTGCCCATGGCTCCTTCTCTGCTCCCCACGGCCCGGTGCTGTGGCTGTCCCCAGAGGAGCAGCCCCTTCCTCACCATTGCAGGCGGGAGCTCAGGGACTTTAACCCAGCCCCCAGCAGCCTCCTCTGCAATAATAACGAAGATGACACTAATGACGTTAATGACTTAAGGAGCCATTTCCTCTCCTCCAGCGCCGTGCTGACCAGCGACACCGATACCCTGGACTATGCGTGAACCACAGCGAAGCCTTCGGAGCCAGCAGCATCCCTCAGGAATAGCCACGGCGCTTAAAAATAGGCGAGGAAGAGGAGATAAGTCCCGGTGCGGCAGCGATAACGGGGGATCGCTGGCAGCCGAGGCACAGGGGTGAAGTGGATGCTTAAATTAGCACCCAGCTCAGCCAAAAAAGGGGCCCCCACACTGCACCTCGGGGGACGAGCGAGGAGCTGGCACGGAGGGTCCACATGGGCCACCCAAAAATCCCCCAAAGGCTCAGCAGAAACCTCTGCACAAGTGAAAACCACCCGGAGGCTGCGGGTGAGTCACAGCCAGGCTGTGCCAAGGGCTGAGCGAGGTTTGTGTCCGAGGTCTCCGGGCGGCTTCGTCAGTCAACCGCAACGCCAGGACAACGCCACGGAGCCAGGACAACGCCACGGAGCCAGGACAACGCCACGGAGCCAGGACAACGCACCGGAGCCAGGACAACGCACCGGCGGCAGAACTTCAGCCTCAAGGCCCGGGTACCATTGCAAGGGGATGGGTGCGGGGATGCACCCCCCTGTGCATGTCCTGCCCCACAGCCCCCACGTCCGCTCCTCGTTCCTTCCCCTCCGCACGCTGACCGTCCCCATGGATGGCCACTGTCACAGCCCTCCTCCTCCTCATCGTCACCTCCCCCAGGGACAGGGCGATCCCTTTGAAAGGTCTTCGTGACAGAAAACAGGCGCAGCCGCGTAGCTACAGCAACCATCACCAAAACCAAACGCCCCTTCTCGAGCGGTGCGGCGTTACCCGTGTCTGAGACGCCCCGACCTTTTCCCGTCCTGGAAGAGGGTTTGCAACCCAAACTGGGCACAACGGGGCAGAAAACTGAGCCTGAGCCCCACTGGGGA
>NW_010166525.1:7124-7502 GCF_000695765.1 Mesitornis unicolor
AGGAGCCAAACGGCTCCCGGTGACCATCGCTGCTCGTCCGGCATCGCTCGTCCATCAGCTCAGCTGGCAATTTGCTATTCAAGCTGAAAATAACCGAAAATAACTCTGGCTCTGCTGCATTATAGGGCCAGGAGCAAAGGGGGGTCCAGGTGACAGCCAAACCTCTGACAGGGCCGGAGCGAAGGGTTAATGCTGCTGCCGGGGAAAGTGAAGGATGCTGATGAGGCACTGCGAGGTCTGGTGGTGTCTGCGCACACAGAGCGGTGTTTCTACACTTCCTGCAAAGAAAATTGCTCAACCGCCTATATTTAATGCTCCGCCGGACAACAGGAACCGAGACTCCTGCCCCTTCCTTCCCCTGCGGCGAGGAACGGCAGG
>NW_010166525.1:7525-7991 GCF_000695765.1 Mesitornis unicolor
GTCCCGGCGGCGAGGGAGCCTGGCCCCCTCCTCTGTGGTGGCACTGCTGTCCCCTCCCAGCAGCACCAGTAGGTTCCCAGTCCCCTTACTGGGCAGGTGACCACATCTGCCAGGACAGAAGCCACCAGCTTCCCCGTCCTGGGTTTGACAAGTTCCTCAGAGCTTCTCAAAAATGATTGGCATCGATTTTTTAAGAAAATGCCCCAGCGGGCACCACGAGCCCAGCGTGTGAGCCATGAATCCTGCATGCAAGCCATGAGTCCTACCAGTAGGTTCCCAGTCCCCTTACTGGGCAGGTGACCACATCTGCCAGGACAGAAGCCACCAGCTTCCCCGTCCTGGGTTTGACAAGTTCCTCAGAGCTTCTCAAAAATGATTGGCATCGATTTTTTAAGAAAATGCCCCAGCGGGCACCACGAGCCCAGCGTGTGAGCCATGAATCCTGCATGCAAGCCATGAGTCCTGT
>NW_010166525.1:8151-11140 GCF_000695765.1 Mesitornis unicolor
TGAGCCACGCTGCTGTCAGCCCCAGGGAGGGGACAGGGACACTGCAGCAGCAGCACACGGGGCACCTCCTCGCCCCGTGGGGTCTCTGCGGGGTCCCACGGTGTGGCCGGGGCTGGTTCACCCCAGTACCACCCAATGTGCTGCCAGGAGCCAGCGGGACGGGTAATCCGGGGAGCAGCCGCGCTAATCAGCGGCCAAAACAGGCGGATTACGGCCCGCCACGGGTGCTCAGGAAGCAGCAATATGGTGTCTGTCCTCATCGGTCTGTCCCCATCGGGCACAGCCACACGGGGTCGTGCGATGTCCCCCCGAGCTCAGGGACGTCCTGGGACGAGGTTTGGGAAAGGCCAAGGGGATGCAGCCCTGGGACACACGCGAGAGCTTTGCTGAGGTTGGGATGCTCGGACCAAACCACGCACGAATCCGGCAACGAGCCCCTTGTACCTGAAAATCAGCGTTTGCAGCACTGAATTTTAGCCCCACGCTGCGCTGCCGGGTCGGCACAAAGCTTAATGCTTCAATTAAATGCTTAATTTGCTGCAAAAGGTCTAAATCCTCCCCCTTTGCGCTTCCCAGCAGAGGCCAGCAAAGCCCCGCTCCGGCGAGAGCCCCTGGACCCAGCACAACCCCCAAGCTGCTCTCATCCATCATTAACCACCACTTGTTTATTAACCAACTCCTCCTGAGTTAAGCAGTGATTTAGGATGGGGCAGCAGCTGCTCTTCCCCCTCTGATTCATTGCCCATACTACACTTTGAGGGGAAAAAACGCAAAACTGCTCGGATGAGCAAGAAAACCTGTCCGATCTGCCCAAAATTGAAGATGCAGGAGGTGCTGCAGCCTCTGCTCAGCCCCGGATGGCGACCACATCCCCATTTGCCTCACTCCATACACCCAGTGCAGCCCCATATGGCAAAACGTGTGCCAGGGGACAGAGAAAACACCGTGGGGTGAACAGGACCATGGACCGGGCTCAAACAGAACAGATTTGGGTAACGTGCTGAGGACACGAATCACTTCCATGGTAGTTTTATGAGATAAAGGCTCTGTGAAGAACACAGGCAGCATTTGGGATGGATGGTTCCCCCCTTTCCCCCTCCTCTCACAGGGCCTGACCTGGTCCCCCCTTCACCGAAAACATTAAAATCAGTAAAAACCACTCCAGGGAGATAAGAGCTCACAAACATCTGGTGGTGATGCGCAGGCTCCTGCCTGCTCCTCCCATCGTTTGTACCACAAACGACCTGAACTTCTAACGAGGGTTGTGGTGATCTGGACAAAAACCACGTACCCACGCTGCTGCCTTCGACCCACACTGCTCCGGGTGCTCTTCCACTTCCAGCACCCACCGCCCAATTTGGGAAGCCAATGGCTACTGAGAGCCCTCGCCCTTCTGCCCTGGATCCAGCCCCATCTTTCTCCGTTTCTGGAGGTTTTAGCCCCGTTTTTTAGCCCGCTGGGGTCTCACCGCCACCCCCATCCTTCCTGTGCGGCTTCGCTTCGTGCTGCTCTTGCCCAGCGCTTCCTATTGCACCGAAACCCAGCAGCAGATTTCGTGACTCAGATCTTTATCTGACAGCGGCTGAGATGCTTCAGACACCCAACGCTGCAGCAGGGACGGGCTAACGGAGCAGTTAACGAAGCGGTTAACGAAGCGGTCCCCACCACTGCCCAGGTTCGCACCCAAAAGGGACCCTCGCTTCAGTGGTGAGCCACCAAACAGGGATGGGCTCAACGCCCTCCCCATCCCTCCAGGAAAGTTTGGTGATTTTCCTTCTTTCCACCCAAATAGGATATTTTGGGAAGTAACTGCTCCAAAGCAAAGGCAAAGGAAAGCGAAATAACACAGAGCAACTTGTGAAATGCAGAGCTGCAGGTGCTGGGTCAGCAGAGCCGTCCCCACCTGCGGTCAGGACAAGGAAGGAGAAGATAAAACCCCAAAATGATGCAAAATTCCCCCAAAAGGCTTCCTGTTCCTGGCAGCGGAGCAGCTGCGGGAGGGCACATCCCAAAGCGGGTCCTGGCTCCCAGCAATGAGCACCAGGGCTTGGGAAGAGCCACCCCGGCCCCGCACACCAAGAGAGTTTAGTGCAGAACAAACCAAAAGGGAGGTTTCTGTGCTCCCCACCCAGCGCCCAGGCCTGGCCCCGCGCCCTGCGGGTGTTTTGGGTCACATCTTGGCCTTGTTTTGTGGCACAGCCCTCCGAGCCTGACCCGTGACACCACGCGAGGGCTGAGCTGGGGTGGGAGCAGACACGGCCTCAAATAAATCAGGTTACAGCGTTCAGGGCTGCGACACAGAGGGATGGGTCTGAACAGCAGCCACGGGTGATGCCTCAGGGGCCTGGAAAGCTCCAGGGATGCAGTAATGAAACGTGAAGTGACTGCCCCGGCTGGCATCTCCAACGCCAAAAACGCTGTGAGGAAGCAAGCGTGAAAACCCCCGAATCCCAACCAGGCATTTGGGCACGAGGGGAGATGATGGGACGCGTGTGGAGAGCTACGGAAAGAGATTTCCAATTTCTTTTGACACAATAATCCATCGACCGGAGCCTGGAATCCCGCTTCACTGCAATAAAGCGCCCCCCCCCGACACAGCTCATCGATTTTGGGGACACCAAAATTTCGGGGACACCAATCCACCAGAAACTCGCCTCTGACCCAGGCAGCGCCCGTTAGCGGAGCAGAAGGAGAGGCCCAAGGGGTCCCTTGGCAGAGCCCCTGACCAGACACCGCACACTTGGATTAGCTTGTAATTAAGTCTAATTAGTTACCAGGAGCCCAGCATGGAGCCGGCTTGATTTCTCAAGGGGCAGGCACCGAAGCATCGGGGCCCAATGGGCTCTGCGGGCCTGGGGTGGGGAAGGGGCGCAGGACAGGGGTCCACACCGGCACATCCCGGCGTCCCCAGAGGCTGCGTCCCAGCAGGGCCGGGGCAGGAAAGCGGGGGCAGCTCGCAGACCCCCCAAAAAAGCACTTTAGTGGCTTT
>NW_010166525.1:11156-12383 GCF_000695765.1 Mesitornis unicolor
CTGCGGAAATCCTTTTGTCCCCAGGGCTCCCCCACCTCGGCCGCACGCACAGGAACATCAGCGCCGGGTGAGTCAATTCTTCCTGCTTCGGCAGGAAAACCAGGCAAATAAGGCACTCAAACGTCTCCAGCAGAGCCGAGGGATGCACGTGGGGTGAGAACAGGGCCTGGACACATCGCTGCCTTCAACCTGGATCCTGCCCGCATCCACCAAAAGGGCTGGGATGCAACAGCGGGAAATGCTCCCTGCGGCCCCAAACCCTCCCATGAGGCTCCCACCCAAACTGAGGAGCACCAAGGACCCAAATGATCCCCCAGGAATGGAGCAAGGGCCCCCTAAACCTTGCAAGAGCGAGGCAGAGCCGCCCAACCGAGCTGCGATGGGATTTTTTTGGTGAAACATTGCTAAGCAACCAGCACTCGCCAAGGGCACGGATGTGCACAGACGCTGCTTCAGCTAGAAAAAGAAAAGAGGAACAAAACAGCAAAGGGGTGCTGGAGCAGGCAGGATCGTCCAAAAGGATTATTACACAGGTCACCCGCGCAGGGAGCCCCTCACACCTCCCTCGTCGAGACACGGGCGCGGGATTAGAAACGGCTGAAAAGACCGAAACCACGTGGGTGCGCGGCTGCACGCCCCATCCCCATCCCCATCGCTGGTGGCACGGCACGGCCACGCACCAGGGAGCTGGCAAAGCCTGGGGAAAAAGGCCTTAATTCCTTATTTCACGAGGTGTTTACAGCCTGGCTGTCGATAAACAGTATCTTTCAAAAACAAGATTCTTTGACGCCGCAGTCCAGAACAAAAGGAGCATTTTTGGCTTTTGGGAATGAAAAGGAGTCGCCTGGCTGGGCTGGCGTGGGGCAGGAAGACAGCACAGGTGATGGGGTGCAGTGGGGAGCACCGCACCCCAACCGCGGGTCCAAACTGCAGGGAAGGGCGAGGAAGCAGCGCCCGGGCCCTTGGGCAGCCCCCGCGCTGGCGGCTGCAGGAGGCAGATGGTCCGGAGGATGCAGCGCTTCCCACGGGTGAGAAACCGGCTTGGCACCGCCACCGAGACGGCCCCTTCCCCCTCCACGCTCCCCAGAGCATCCCACAGCCACCAGTATCCCCACGGAGCATCCCAGAAGCACCGGGACACCCGGGCTCAATTCCCGGCTCCCCCAGCCACGTTTGGGACCGTCCTTGCCATGAAAAAAGCCGAGGCGATGCCCTAAGGAGCAACAC
>NW_010166525.1:12402-12696 GCF_000695765.1 Mesitornis unicolor
CAGCCGCTGGCACGGGGCAACAGAGGGGATTGTGCCAGGAACACCGGGAAAAACAGCCCGTGGTGACGGTGACAGCCGTGGTGTGCCCGGCGGAGGAGGAGGAGGGATGATTCACCCAGGAGCGAACAAGCTGTGCGGGTTTGGGGACCAGCTCCCCCCGCTTTGCCTCCCCTCCTCGCCCACCGCGGTCACGCTGCAGCGCCTCGTCATCCTTCGGCTCCGCTTCGCGCCCACGCGTCAAAACCAACGCACGGGGACACGGCACCGCCGGACAGCGCGGAGGGGCTGCCCAAA
>NW_010166526.1:0-1371 GCF_000695765.1 Mesitornis unicolor
CCCCCCATGGCCCCTCGGGGGCTCCGGGCGCCGCTGGCACCGCCACTGCCCCCCCCAGCCCAAAAAGGCCCAAAATAGCCCCAAAACCACCCGCGGTGACCACGGCTCAGAATAACCCGGGTGGGGCTGCACGGCTGCACTGTGCCACGCCGGACCAGTACAGACCAGTATGGACCAGTAGGGACCAATACAGACCAGTATGGACCAGTATGGACCAGTACGGACCAGTACAGACCAGTACAGACCAGTACGGACCAGTAGGGACCAGTAGGGACCAGTAGGGACCAGTACGGACCAATACAGACCAGTATGGACCAGTTACAGTCCCAGGGTATCTTGCAGTATCTCCCAGTATCTTCCAGTTACAGTCAGGGTTTTTTTTCCCATTATCTCCCAGACTCCCAGTTACCACCCCAGTATCTCCCAGTTACAGACCCAGGCATCTCCCAGTATCTCCCAGTTACAGACCCAGGCATCTCCCAGTATCTCCCAGTTACAGACCCAGGCATCTCCCGGTATCTCCCAGTTACAGACCCAGGCACCTCCCAGTATCTCCCAGTTGCAGTCTCCGCAGTTTCCAGTTCCTGTATCTCCACTGCTCCCAGTCGCCCATTCCCAGTAAATCCCAGTTGCAGCATCCACGCAGTGCCCATCTCCCAGTTGCCCCAGTTACCGCTTCCCTTTATCTCCCAGTTACAGCCCTACCCCATCTCCCAGTAGCTCCCAGTTAAAACCTCCCCACAGTTCCCAGTTCCCATCTCCCAGTTCTCCCAGTTCCAGCTCCCAGGTGTCACCCCCACTGTGTCTCCCAGTTACCACCATGGGCTCTCCCAGTGCTCCCAGTATCGGCTCTGTGGTGCCTCCCAGTCAGAGGCCGGCAGCATCCCCGACTCTCAGCACTGCATCTCCCCAGTGCTCCCAGTACCCGCTCCCAGTTAGTGCCCAGGAGCACCCCCCGGCGCTCCGAGTTGCATCTCCCCAGTCCCTCCCAGTGCTCCCAGTAACAGGTTCCAGTCAGCTCCCCGCAGCATCCCGGGCCGCTCCGAGGTGCATCCCCTCGGTCCTCCCAGTGCTCCCAGTCCCCCCCAGTTCATCGCAGTGCACTCCGCCCCTGATCCCCCCAGTCCCTCCCGGTTGTCCCAGTCCCCCCCAGTCTCATCTCCTCGCAGCATCCTGGATCACTCTGAGCCACATCTCCCCAGTGCTCCCAGTCCCCCCAGTTCCTCCCAGTCCCCTCAATCCCCGCAGCATCCCCCAGCACTCTGAGCCGCATCCTCCAGGTGCTCCCAGTCCCCCCAGTTGCTCCCAGTTCTCCCAGTCCCCGCTCTTTGCAGCATCCCGGGTTGCTCCGAGCCGCATCCCCTGGTGCTC
>NW_010166527.1:0-285 GCF_000695765.1 Mesitornis unicolor
TCTGCAAACCTACTGAGAGAGCACTCAATCCTCTCACCCCGATCACTGATAAATATGTTAAATAATGGGATGATGAAGAGAACTACCTCTTCATATTCTTCTATTGTCCCTTTATTCACATCCAGAACTGCTTTTTCTCTGTTAAAAGGTAAAACTATGCATCACTTTTCCTGTTGTGAATGACTGCTGTATTTTAAGAAAGGATATGAAATCTTCTCTTGATTCAGTTGAATGTGACATTCTTTTGAAAATCAGTACAAGTTCACTGCAGGAGTGGCTGGCTCT
>NW_010166527.1:316-14929 GCF_000695765.1 Mesitornis unicolor
GCAGGGGAAGGAGTAAGTGTGCTATTTTGCTTGCACAAGGGTGGCAGAAAGTAGACATAGATTTGAGCACTGCCAACTCATGCTAAGTAGCCCTGCACCTGGCAACGTGAGAAGCCCTATTGAACTTCGAGGATCTGCTTGTGAATCAAGTTATTGCTTTCTGTAAGCAAAGGTGACTGACTGCATCCCTCATACTGTTGAGTGTTTTGGTGCTGAAGGCTCAATATAAATACAAACAATTATTGCTATTATGCTGTTGTTGTTGCAGACATCTTTGCTTGGCAACAGCAGTTATTTCCAACTAGTTAACGTGTTTGGAGGTCCCTGAAAGTGCAATGCGGTACTGTTGTAAGTTAATTCTATCTAATCTATTTGAAATTAACCAACCCAATTTAAGAATTAAATTTCTTATCCAGAAATCATTACAGTGGAACAGAGTTGTGGTAAAAGCAGTTCAGGCTTCAGAAAAGGTCACATAAAATGTTCTTCAATGCTACATGATAGTTAGACAATGCCATCTTACAATACCCAGTTCTCAAGTGGGTACTTTAGGAGCTTGCATTGCCTGGCTTATTCTACATCATGAAAAAAGGAGATCCAGTCGTTTTATTCTGGAAAACATTTTCCCCATCTCTTTGGCTGTCATATGTACTTAACTGTAGTGCCCTCAAGGACAATGTGGTGGATCAGCATGCTAAGGGGTACGGTCTACAGCCAGTAGTTTTTCATTTCACATTGCTTAAGAATGGTCTTCTTTGTTTCCATTTTGAGCCACGGCTGAATTCTTACATGTTGTCTGATCTTCAGGCTCAAATACCCAAGAGAATAGGCAGCTGTGAATCAACCCTCTGTGTGCTTTCTAGCAGGTAGTCTAGCAAAGAAGGCAGTATGCTTCTTCTTATTTCTTTAAATTGATAGGGATTTGAAGGGTAAAACTTAATAAAAGTCTCATGGATTATTATTTCCTTCTTGCTAATGATTCTGAATTGCATGCAGAAATGTAAGAACCTTTTAACAGAGCCCTATGTATTTAAACCCAGTCCTTTAGACTTATAATTAAAGCTTGTTGTCTTTATGCTATCCTACACCTCATGAAAAGGATCACATTTCTAATTACACGGTACTTGGAGGTCTGTCACATGCTTTAACTTAGTGTTAAGGTACACAGTTGCTCTATTTTTTCTTCTCCTTCTCCCATAGATTCTACATTATGTTTTGGAAATTTGACATGATGATAATTTTTTTTCAGGCCAGATGTTTCATCCTGCTAAGTCATCTTGACATACTGCCATGAAATGGAAACAACTGCTAAACATTGCTCCATGTCTTTATTAAAAGGTACGTCTCATGCATCTTAATTCCCCATATACATGCTATCTTCCTCTCTCCCCCCTTTCCCCCATTACACTTCTTTCTTTTCCTCCCTAAAGAAGAAGACATATTAAAATTTCCTTGCTGCTTTGCCTGAGTGGTTAATGAGGTTCTAGATAGCATAATGAATATGCAGTGCTATTGATTCTGTGTGCCTGTGTGCGTACGCGTGTGCGTTTGTGTGTGCATGTCTTTAATCACAGCTGGAATGCAAAATCAGGCTCCACCTTTCAACTCTATCTCCATCATGCTGAGAGAGTGAGAGAGAGCGAGACTGAGACTGCTAGACAGCTCGAAAGAGATTGCAGCTCAGATGTCCTGGAAAACAGCAAATCCCTCAGACCTGGCAGATTCCGTTACCATGAGAACTGCAGATATTTCCATTGTGATGGCTTGCTCTAGCAGCCATCTGTTACACCCATTTGATTAGGAAGTACAGTTCTGCTTGTATGAGATTTTTGCTGCACCTTATCCCACGGCAGTGTATAGAAACTCTCTCTCTTTTTATATGCTTAATTCAATGTTTTTAAAGTGCTGTAATTTACTGGGGCTGAAGGCATTTAATGAAATGCTAGGAGGAGGTCACTGAGGGACAGTATCTCTGAGAAGAAAGAAGCACATCAGATATATGAAGAGGATTTGTGCCCAGTATATAAATAAGATCAACCCAGAAATTAACTGTATTTAGCAATTCCTCATCCTTGCCAGGGAGAGGAGCTTGATATACAGACCTCATGAAGCCACAATAAAATTAGTAATTGCCTCCTGTTATTTAATCCCACTCCATATGTATTTATTGTATGCATGCAATAAATGCATGCAGCAAATATATTTCAGGTCCTCTGGAAAAAGAGGGAAGGTGATGACTCTCCCCCGATGCCTGAACTGGTGCAGTGACTGCACTGTATAACGATTAGATTAGCTCTAAAAATTTATTGGTGCTATTTGACTTTTCCTAGACACAGAACAACCTTAAACTTTCTTGAAGGTTTTCTGTAATTTACTGATTAGAACAATTGTTTGGACCAGTTGAGTCCCTTGGTGTGAATTTGTGGTGAAGGAAACGGTAATGGCACATCAAATGGGTATAAAAACAAAGGAGTCCCCTTCAATTAAAACTCTCCAGACATTCTTCCTAAGTGGCTGACATTCCAGATTCAGGGTAATCTTATGCGTGGGGTAGTTGCCTGGAGTATCTTAAAATGACTGAAGTTCTTGTAAACTCAGTGAAGCTAATTAAATGCTCACACACTGAAATGAATTTCTGATTGCTGCTAAGGAGGCATTGAGGTCAGCTACTCTTTTCATTGCCCACACTTTATGGCCAATGCCAGATACTAAATAAATCAGATCCTCAGAATCAGGGGCTCTGTGGTTTTGTTCCTCTTATATATATTCTCCCACCCGGCTGAATGTAATTCCTTATCCATCTTCATCTCGGCATGAAATGTTTTCTCTTCTATTGTTTTTCCTCGCATAGCACCAGATTACCATGGAGAAGACTATGATATCATAAGAAATGAATGAGCATGTTTCTCACCATGAGTATAATATACATTCCAGACCTAATAAAGTCAGAAATCATGTAATAAGCCTGGTAAAATAAGCTGCTTAGTTAGTGTAAATATAAATGGTTCTTCTTTAGGGCTCTACTTCAGCTAAATAAGTTCTTAGGCACTTTGCTGACTATGGAGGGGCATAAGAACATGTTTAAGAGCTTTTCTGTATAGGAATAGTTCTCTAAAGTGCTTTGCTGAATCAGGGCTCCCAAATGTAAAAAAGAAAGTAAAATTTCCCTTCCCTCTTATAATAGAAGATTTTCTTGTTGATCATCTTTACAGCAAATTAGAACTTTGACTTCTTGCAACATCCCATCTCACATAATCCTGGAGGCTGAGCCACAGAGAAGAGAGTCCCTCTTTTTTTTTCTCCTCTCTTTTTTTATTTTCAGACAGGGCACTTGTTTTATGAATGTGGTATCTGCCTTTGACAGGCAGCAGATGTATTGAAGCCCTGAAATCTGAAACAATAAATACCATTCAGAGTCTCACAACTGAACCTTCTTATAGTACTGCCTTTGTTAAATGAAACATTTACAGGAATACCATCCCCCCCCTTCTCACCCAACTTCAAGGCTAGGATCTGAACCATGTTTTTAAAGTAAAGGTTAAGTACCTGAGGCATGAACAGTTGACATACAGAAGAAACTAAAGTAAATTTATCATTCATTTGCAAGCTATGAGGTATGTCGAAGGCTTTTTCTTTCTCTTTGTAATGCATGAGAAAACAAACCAGGAAAGTGTATGCAAGGGATATTTCTTTTCTACACTGGAATGTTAACATTTGCACCTTCTGACTTAATACTGTATATTTCTTCAGAGTCATCAATCTCATGAGAGTCATCTTGCCATCTGTACCAGCATTGCTCCAGGCATCCATATGAAAGTCCAATCTGGCGGTATAAATACTGGATAATGAAGAGTAGGTGTTAAAGTTTCTGACTGGTTGGAAGATGAGTCTGTGTCTATGAAGGATCTGAATTTGCGTGTTAAACAAACAAACAGAATCTATGTTAACATGGAAGTTCAACCAGAAAGAGCATGCATGTTTGTCCTCATGCCCTCTCTCACTCTCTGTGTTGGTTTCTCAATTTTTCCTCCATCTTTCTCTGTCTAATAGAGTTCACCCAAGATCTGGGAGAAAAATGTTCTCTGACCATCATGTTATACTTTGGAGATTACGAACAGGGGCAAGATATTGACTTGCTGTAATGTAGGGTTCTTTTTGTTTTCTCCTTCCCCTTTTGCTCTAGGAAAGCTATAACTACATAGATTAGCAAAACTTTTGCAAGAATGGATGTAAAACAGATTTATCTCAGTGTCAGCTTTATCTGATCCATTCGGTCTTGCAGAGTTTGGATGGTTTCCTTTGTAACAATAACCAGCTTTCAAACATCTATATCCTTAGGGTATTAAATGTCAGCCTCTAGTATACTGTTCAAGGATAAAAGATTGACAATACTGAAGTACTTTTTTTCTTCTTTTTTTTTCTTCTCAAGCACTGGCAGAGTCTTTACTCTGCACACCACTGCTGACCCCAGAAATGACCCACAGGAACTACTGGCGAAAGGAGTGAAAAGGTATTTCAGCTTATAGACATTAGAAACTCTCTTCATTAATAGCCTTTTTGCAGACTTTTCAGATAGATTTCCTGTCATTGTGATGAGGATATATTTGTAACTAGGTCCCTTAAGTAAATGGCCAGTGGATAATTAATTGAACTAACTAGGACTTTTTGTACTGTATTTCCTTTTTTTTTTTTTACTTTTTTAGAGGGAGGAAAAATTCTTCCTGATGGTCTTGTGTCCTTTGTGCTGCTGTGCTGGATGTATAGCCCTTTGCCACCTGTTGGCCAAGCCTCTCAGCCCTCATCCAGACAAAACTCTTAGGCACTCTGCTTTTTTGTTTTGGTTGGCATCAGAACTGAAGAAAATGCACCCAGAAGATCAGGGACCAGCCGACAACCACTTTAAATGCAGCCAGCAGAACTGGTATGCTCTGAATACAGCTAAAAATACAGGAGGCCTGAAGTGTGCCACTTGCTTTTTCTTGCCTTGCTGGTTGAGCAGCTGGGACTGCATTGCTCCCCTTCTCTGTGTAAATGGACAGCTACCCATAGCTTCTCTCTCCACAGCCCAGGAGGATGGAATTCCCTTTAGTACCCAAAGCTGCTGAATCCACCAAATACCAAGTTCACCACATAGTTAATGTGTTGCTGATTCTGGTCTCCCTGGAAGATGCATCTCAGAAGACAGCGTTTGGGCCACATCAGGGTTGCACTGTTGGCAGTAAGGAAGTCAGAGAAAAATTTTGCATATTTGTACCCTGATGTATATTGTGCTGTGCTGAACACTGTTATACACACTGTTGATAGTATGACCATAATTTTCATTATAATACAGTTCTTCTTGGCACCCAATTGTGCAAACTCTAGTCTCCCAAATAAGTAACACCAGTGGAAACTTAAAACGAGGCTGAATTTGGCTTATCGTTACGTTTTACTTTTAGATCACCATGTTAGCACACTAGCCTCCAGACACTTTAATTAAGATTTTGCAAACATGCATTCCACAAATAATTTCTGACCTTCACAGCTGGTTTTGAAGCAGCTATAGTTAGTGTTTTTGAGCAAAGTCCTCTCCCCTCTCTTTTCACTTTTTCAGTTTTGGAAATGCAATCATGACTTATTAACTTTGGAGTCACTGGGACATTTCTCAAAATGTAAAGAATGTTTCTTGATGAACATGCACAATTCTTCTTTGCACACCGAAGCACCATTTTCCCTCCTGTGACCAAAGAATATTGATAATTACTTTTATTAACCAACTCGCAAATAACTTAAAAAATTGTCGAGAAAAAAGAAGTCTCGTTTAAAAATTATGAATTCATATGTGAAAAAAATGCTTTTAAGAGTAACCATGACTGTTAGCTAAGGAGCCATCGTTTTCTCAGCAAAATGGCATCCATTGAAGAGGTAAGGGAAGAGTATCAAAGTGCTGGCCGAATGCTTCTGAGATTTTGTTCTGACTATTCTTTGCATGTATATTTACATTTACATGTCTCTGAATGGGCTTGATTGTGTCCATACAACTGCTTTGAGGAATGAATGTGCTTTGCTACATCTTTCATTATTTTTTGTCAGAAAGGGTATGCCAAAACAAAGCTCTCATTTGAGGCAGCTTGGTCACATACATGTTTTCGTTTGTCCTCACAGAGATGGATGTGAAGCATGAAGAACATCATCCTTGCCTCACTTATACTACTGTAAATCAGGATGAGCTTTGCTGAAATCAGTGGAGTTAACCCACTGCTTAAAGCTGACCTGAGAGAATCAAGTATGTGAGTGCTGTGTCAGTGTTTCCTTCTGTTTGGCACTTACAGTCTGCTCTGGACCAAGCCAACAAGAGAAAAAATCCACTAAAATAATGTCATGTCGTTGTCTAAATAGTTGTCTCTGAATTTCAGCTGTGGAAAGTTGTGATCCTCTGTAATTACTGCTCTAGCGAAGATCTTTAGACACCAAGTGTTCTTGCTCACACAGCAGCAGAACGATGTACAGCACACCTCCTCACTTCCTATCCATCCCTGACAAAGACATGGTTGCTCTGATATTTTGCACTTCGTTAGACCTGTAGGTGCAGCTGGTGCAGCCCAAGAGTCCTGAGTCCCATATCTGTACACAGATTTCTGATTCGCCAGTCACTATTATTTTAGGCATTTCGTCCAAGGCAAATGTGAAAGGGGCTTTAGCATGTAATGTGTGTTTAAGCCTGTCTCTTCTACATTTAAGTCTTGAGACGGTTATTTATGGGGAGCAGACATCTAGGCAATCTTACCCTTTTCTTCTGTGCATTGAAGGCAATGAATGTTGCAATATTAATTGCTGCATCAGCCACTTCAAGATTTAATGGTTTTCCCCATTCTATAAGCAACATATCTCTTGCATGATTTCCCACATAGTCTTCACTTTCACAGTCGTCTGAATGATAAGCAACAATAATGTCTCTGGAAGTGATCCATAAATCATACTCAAATCCACGCATCCAAACAATCCTATTTTTAATCTCTAAACTACTGTAGTATGTGCTTGCTAGCGCAGTTTGGTTGGAAGCATTAAGTTCCCCACCTACATATTTCCTTCAAATCTGTGCTAATGCACCCAAAAATAAATAAATAATCTCAACCTGGAGCTTGAATAATAACACACATAAAAATTATGGGCAATGAAGACCTCCTCAAATTAAATAAAATAAAATACTTATATGCACTACAAACTACAAAATGTTTTATCAGGATCTATAGAGGGAAGATGAATGGTTCTGTGTGTAGGTCACTGCATTACTGTGGAGAGTACCTGAATTGTCTTTGTTGCTCTCCTACAGAGTCCCTGAATGACCTTGCACATACTAAAATATGATCATATACCTGAAATATAACTATGTATTAATTATCAGTATGAACACGTCACCTCCACCTCTCCATTTCACTCCTTCTTCAAAGCTGGAAAATGGTAGACGAATCTGAAAATTAAACAAAGTTAACTGTATATGGTGTTTAGATACAACTCAGGGTTTAGCAGCACATAGGAACCAATCAGGGCTGGGTCAGAGAGAGCTGGTGTATCCAGACTGACATCTTGCCACTGATTTCTTGTGCTGTAAGAATTTCTAAGATTTAGAAAGTTCTGAAGAAAGTAGGTAAGGGATAACCTGTTTCTAAGGAAACACTTTTTTTAGCATCCTCAGACTAATTATCAGGTGGGAGGGAAGTGATTTTGAGTTACATGTTTTTTTAGGCTACTGTGATCCTCCTCTTCCCATTGAGGTCAATGACAGTGGCTGGTAACTTCAGTAAAAGGAGTGGTAAGCCTTTTCTCATCAAGGAATTGGAATCTCGCTGATGAAGAAATGTGCATTATAATTTCTCAGGAAAATCTGATTGGGTTGATGGTCAAGTAATATTTTTCCTTCACAGGTTTACCATTCGCGATCTCCTCCTTCAATCCACAGGTCCACTTTGCTGCTTTTATAGAAAGAAGCTCTCTTGAACAAAGGTGGTGAGTTCGGTGTGATGTCTGGAAGGTCTTGCAAACAAGAAGTTGCAGGTTTGGCTGTCATTGAGAGTTGTTTCCATCTTACTTCCAGCTTTGAAATGTGTTGGTGTGATCTGGTTTCATTCAGTGTAGGCTAGATTATAGGTTGATTGACTAATGAATTTCTGGGAAGTGACTAGCCCCAAGCCCTTTTAAACAAGGAGAAAGATTTGCATTTGTGTAAACTGTGCAAAATTACTCCCTCTCAGACTGTGGACATGAAGGAAGTGAGTTTTGGATGCATGTATCCATAAAAAGGGAAAAGCTTTTAACCAGGGAGAACTGAAAATTCTGCAAAAGCTGTGTCCTCTTTGGGCAGCCCTGCCAACACAGAGTTCCAAGGGAAAAGGGCAGCAGCTTAACATTGTGCTTCCCCACAGCACAGCTCCTTGAATAGCACAACCAGTGACTCTTGCTGAGCCCCCACTTTGTTGCTGTTGCACTGCATGATTTTCTGCCTCTTAACAATGGGGACACATGGTAGGGCAGAAAGGACAATGTTCCTCATCCACATCTATTTGCTGGCTGCTTATAAAGGATGTGTTAGTAGACAGGCTTGACCTGATCTTGTTTTGTATAAAAGAGTATTAATAGTTCCAGGACACTGTGTGCTTTCTTCCTGGTACTTCATTTGTTGTGGTCTTTACAGAGGTAGCACTGGAACACATGCTTTTGATTCATTAGGGCTACAGCTGAAACCTCCTTTCCTTCCTTAGTTCCCTCAGCCAGTCCATTGGGATATTCTGAGGATGAAATTAGAAGTGGTGCCAAGCTTCACCCCACTGATGGCTGGCATCCCTGTATAGGAAAGGTTATGTTCCTTGTGGAGGTGTTTAGGGATCCCTTCCCCCCACTAGCCTGTTCCTTCCCCCATTCATGTCTAAATCTGCAAGCTCAAACTTGTGCCTGGCCATTTTCTTGCAGTTGGATAGCAAAGGAGAAGGGCGAAAATATGTTTTTCATTATCCTTGCCCATGTGTGGGTTAAAGCAGACTGTCTACCCCTTGCCCACATTTGGGGTGTTGCCTGCAGCTCTAGGGGAGGTTGGGAAATAGGTAGCTCAGATTCTGCCACTTCTACATACGGCCATCACATGGCCTGAAGTAGCAGGTGCACATCCCCTCCACCGCCAGGGCACCTCATTATGCAGATATCCCCCAAGACACGCAGCCTCCACAGTGCTACCCAGGCTGGAGTGCTGCCTAATAACCTTCATCCTGACCTGAATGCTAATGGACCTGCGACTTCAAAATGTTCTGTGCCCACTGCATATGTTTCTCTTGAGGTGATTAATGTGGTTACTGGGGTGAGGTTTTTTCCTTCCAGTGGCTGGAAGGAGCCATGAGAGTATTTTCAAGTATAAATGGGATTCTCAGAACATCTGACTTGGGGTGTTTTCAACTAAGTCATAGCTGTGATGGCAAAGAAGTCTGAAAGGATGCTGGTATTAGGCTGTATGTCAGGCTTCTGCACACAGTCTCATCACTGGTGCTGGACTTCCAGGCATGCACGTGATAACAGTTCTGAGCTTCCATGTTCGGTATGTGCTGAATTAAATATGTAAGCTGAAAATCTCAGTGTAGGAGTTCAAACTTTGCACCCACACCAGTAGGGGAACAGGAGTAATTCTCTTCAAAGAAGTTCCTACTCTTGCATTGTCAGACTCGATGGTATTGCAGAGTTTAATTGTTTAATTGTTCTGCTGAAAGCAAATCAATAATTTTTGTTAAGGTGAGAAGCTCTCTTGGTAATGTAAGCAGTTGGCTACCATTAGGGGTTAAAAAGGGGAAATGCTACTTGATTGGGTAGTGCATACATCGCTTGACAGTATCTAAATTATTTATTGTGGCTTTTGTGATATGGGTTGCATGCAACATTAGCTGAGCTGGAGATTCTCTGTTGAATCCACATCAGACTTGCACCTTCCTCTAGCTTTCTTTTTTAACCATATTCAGCCTTTAGTGAGTTGCAGTGGGTGAGTGATCAAATTTTAATGCAAATAAGGCTTTGTTTAGTAGCAAGTGTGGACCTAAACCAGATGCAATTTGGTGGATGTCTATGTATCAGAAATAGTTGTACAAGTGAGAATAAAAAGTTTTAGTTGGGCATATTATGGAAGAAATGACAACTGGGTTCAAAGACCAGATGAAGACTCAAATCTCTCTAGGATACAGCTTTTTACAGGCCTAGAACAACATTGGTAAGAGCACTGATGTGAATTTTCTGTGTGTGCGCAAAGGCAATTGCTTCAGTGATTCCCGTCCTATGTGGATGGGAACAAAATATCTTTTTTGGCTGTTTGCTTTTGACTCAACATTGGCAGCTCCCATTTTCATCAGACAACACTGTAAGGACATGTAAGAATCTCCATGGAAATGACAGGTATCCTACACAGAGCTTCTGTACTGCAAGTGAATCTGCTGTAGTTCCCTTCCATAATGCTTATGAGTGGCAACATTTTCTTTTATCTTTGCTCCTTTAGGGTAAATAAAAGCAACACTAACTACTGCTGAAAAACACATTCACCTCTAAATTATATATTTTTTTCAGGTTCAAAGTATGTAATTTCAGAAGGAATACTCTGGGACTCATCCTGCTGTGAAACCATTGCTCAATTTCTCTCAGCAGTGGTAAGCTGCCTACAGTTCTTAAACTGCTGAATAGCCCCTGTGAAAGTCAGGGCACTGGTATTGCAGATGACAGCTGATGCTGGGATATTGGCACATGGCTCAGAATGCTGTAACAGCGTGAGATTTTGCTCCAGGGTTTGCAGTGCTTGCGTAGTTCATATATGTCAGGCTCCTGGTTAATCATAGCCCACCGTACAGTGAATATATCCTATTGACTTGATCAGTGCCAAGCAGTTAGTTTAAAAGAGATGACAGTGTCTATCTTTTGCCATATTTCCCACCAGAAAATAACAAAATGAATGCCAGTGGTTTGGACCAACTTCTACTGTAAGTGTCAGGCAAGAAAGCAGGGAAGAAAGTGAATGAGAAGACTATTTGTTTTAGAGATGAAGACATGTTTAGCAACAACAAAAAATATGCTTTCATGAGCAAAAAAGAGTGAAGAAGAAGTGGAACGATGTCCAGGAAAATTTATAAGAACATACAGTGAAAATAAATGCAGTCTAATAAATTCAAAGGTTGACTTGTGTTTGGAGTTGAAGGTTTGAAAAGCAAACACTAATTTTTGTGGAGGATTTGTAAGCTGGACACACTGCCAGTCAAAAGCAGAATAGTTGGAAGGAGAAAGATATTGTAGAGTCAAAGTAAGAGGCTTCAGCTGTGGTAGTTGTCCTGTAAAAAGTGAGAGAGAGAAAGAGAGAGAAAGGAAGAAATTGGTTAAACAGTTCATTTGGTTCTAGTGTCTTTTTTTTTTCCCCAGGAAAGTTATTAGAAAGTTGAAGGAAAGTCACAAATTGCCAGGAAACAGACAGGCTGGTGGAAGGATTATGCAAACAGCATCATAAAACAGACTGTCTCTAGAAGACAGTTCCATGTATTAATTAGGGGTGTGGACCTGAGCTAATGCAAAGCTATGAGTGGGAATGAACAATGTGGAAGTGTATTTTCATTGTCCCCTCCAGGCCCCTTCCCCCAGCTCCAACCCACCTTTCTCTGAACTATACAGTGCTGACTTTGACAGTCTTCCTCTACTCTGGCTCCAGTTGCTACCTCCACCCCCAGCCTGGCTCAGCCACCTTGTTATTAATCATGTTTGCTTGAGTGCTTGGAGATACCCAAGCAAGTCTAGGCTTCAGCAGTTTGAAATCTAAGAACTCTTCTTATTTCGGAGCAATGCCAGCTGTTCTTCTCTGACCACCAGTCCAGATGGAAATCATCCAACTCATCCAGAAGGAAGCCTTTGCAAGCACGGTGCTGCCCTTTTATGATGATGGACATCTTTCTGCTGAGGGGAGAGTGTTTACATGAACAGTGGGCCAGAATGTGATAAAGTTACCCAGGAAAATCTGATTTTTTTCAGAATAGACTGAAATTTGAACATCACCCTTTGATTGAGGTTGGTTAGTAATGCTTCATTAACGTTTTTTCTTAGGGAGAAAATGTGTATGTCTTTGAGAACGTGTGTGTGTGTGTGTGTGTGTGTGTGTGTGTGTGTGTGTGTGTGTGTGTGTGTAGTCTGCTTTGTTTTTTTTTCCGTGAGAGAAATTCCATTTTGTTTCCAAAATGTTCCTTTTTTTTTTTCCTCAAGGAGTTACTTTCCTCCCTCTGACAACCAAATCTATAAGATGAGGAGGATCAAGAGAATTCTTAACACTTATTTTGAAGTTTTCCATGAAAAATGCCAATCTTTTTATTCACTGTCTCTGAAATATATCTACAGATGCACTCAAGTTTCCCACCCACCTAGGAATATGGTGGCATTGTCATGTCCTTCCTCCTCTTGCCCTTTCCTTTCCTTCTTCTTTCAGCTATGTTTAGTAAGTTAGGTTCTCTTACCTTTTACTCATACATCATACCTTCCAACTCACTTATCTTTATCACTGTTCATTGTATTCACTCTATTTTATTGCCATCTTCTTTATATTGAGTTGCCCAAAACTGATAACAGTTTTCCAAGAGGGGCCTAACCAGGACTGTGTACAGAGGAATTATTGCCTCTGTAGTCTTGAAAGTAATTCTGCTCCACATCCCAGTATGGTATTTGCCTCTTTGTGCTACAGTGTCTCACTGTGAGCTCATATTTAATCTGTCATCCACTATCACTCCCTAAATAAGTCCTGCAGCACTTCCTCTTTAGTAATAAAAACACAGAAAAATGTTTGAAGAAAAAGCAAGTTATCCCCTTGGGTGTCTCTTTGAGAAAACCAGGGTTTCACAGGGTTTTCACTGAAATGCAGCCTCATGCTCTGCTTCCACATCTCTGGATTTTGCATCTCTAATGCCATTTATGCATCTCTAATGCCAGATATGGCATTTCCTATTTGTACATGTTTTCTTAATGTTTGCTGGTTGCAGTCCTGGACTACCCAGAGCATTGATACAATGAAGGAATGCTATATCTAGTTTTAGAGTTCATACCCATTAGATTTAAAGCTCAGAAATCCTGCTGTGCTTTAAGTAGTTTGGAGGTATGTGCTGTGAATGTTGCTTCAGCTACTTGATATTTTATGAAAATTGAGTGAATGCTACTGTATATGGACAAAATTAGGACATGACTTGAGTCACAGTTTACCACCTCTAGGTTTGGAGAGTTGTCCACTCTCCAGACTGGATTCCATGCATGCACTTTTTAAAGTGACCACATTCTCAGAAATGCCTTTCTTTTGTACTGTAGAATTTATTTAGAAGAACTTTGTTGATATTTGAAGTTGAAAAACCTGCACAGTGTTTAATTGTCTCCTTCTTTTTGGCCAATGAGTTGTCCTTCCGAAATAAAAATACTTTCCTTTTTAGTCCATCTCATTATTCAACCTAATTAATCACTGTGAAAAACACCAGCGATGATTTGCAAACATTAAGTGGGGAAGTATGATGAGCACATATTTACCTTCTGAGGGCTACGGGAATTATGGTATGTCAAATCATAGTGCGTTGCATATGTGGGTAGTCTGTTATTTTAGTACTCAGCCATTAACTTTTTCTTTATTTATTGTAAATCAATCTAAGACTATTAAACCCCAACAATACAGATTTCCCCTTCTTCCCATGTTTCTAAGATCTTCCTACCAGTTTCTTTTTTGCTTTCCCTGAAGGAAACCAAGCATCACAAACTGCAAATGAGCAGTTTTTGGAATTGCCTGAACAGCCAAGTGCAAGAACTGAATGATGCAGGAAAAAAACCCCTATAAATATTGCAGAGCACCAGCATTTTTTAAGTGCTCCCTCATTCCTGATTGCAGCATAAGAGCATACATTCATAAGGCACGCCACCCTGAAATTGATGGGAACCTTTCTGTGGACTGCACAGTTTGTGTACTAAGCCTCCAGGTTCTTGAAGTGAACCCTCACTGCTACAAAGAGCTCTTAAAATTACATTTAAATTGGAAATAGAAATCTCCTCAGTCCTGACATTGGAGCAGAGTTATTATTTCCCATGCCTGTCTTCTCTCACTCAGGAAGCTGCTGCAACATGAAACCCTCTTCTGATTGTTCCTCCTCCAAATGCCTCTCTCAGCTGCCTGAACTCCACTATTCCTTGTGAAAGGAGGAAAATATAGGAATGTAGGCAAGCAGAACAGCCCTTATGCTTAGGCTGAAAAAGCAAGGTCAAGAGGGGTCTGATTTTCCCAGCCACTGAAATGTGTTTACCTTCTTCCTTTGTCTGGGCACAGGAACCTGTAAAGTGCAATTCCCAGTTCAGTAAACTGCTGCAGCGTAACCAAGGACTAAAGAGAGCCCTCAAGCATGCTTTAGGGCTCATGAGAAGATATATTTCCAGCAGTTTAGTGTTGCAGAACCAGGTAGTGGTGAGACCACATCTATATACACCTATGTACAGGTGTACAGGGCATGCAGTTTGTTTTAAGACCAGAAATTTAAGAAGATAAATCTGCTCAGCTTAGCAAAATGATAAATAAGAGGGAATATGACTCTTGGATTATAACTATACTAGGGTGAGGGA
>NW_010166527.1:14969-26808 GCF_000695765.1 Mesitornis unicolor
GAAGAAATGGTTTCATGTTCTCTGGAAATTAGATGAAGATCCTTTACCACTTGAAGGAAGTTCTGGAGCAGCCACCCAACAGGCAGAGGTGTGCAGGGGAAAGCTAAGATTGAGTTGTGTCTGTTTGCAAGAGATATTAGGTGATATGATTGCATGCAGTCACTGACAAGGGCTTCAGAGGTATCCCTTTGAGGATGCTCAGTGGTTTAGCTGCTCATATTGGAAACTGAAATTTTGGTCTGCACTGAGAAGTGGACTGAAGTGATGTGATTCAGAACATATGGGAGAGTTACAAACATTGTCCATCTGCATTAATTCACTGGCTATGATTGTAAGGCTGTTTAAAAGAATGGGCAATTTATCTCCTAAATATTTAATAAGGTGTCCACAGAAAGGCAGTGTGATCATAGTTGCAGACTGACTGAAGGTCATACTGCAGAATCACAGAACCACAGAATGGTAGAGGCTGGAAGGGACTTCTGGAGATCATCTAGTCCAACCCACTGCTAGAGCATATTACTTAAACAAGAACCTTCTTTGGGTTTTGCTTGGAAGAGGAAGAAACACTGGCATTTCCATGTGAAAATGAGAAATATAAAATCTTGAGAGATCCTCTATACAGGCAATGATTCTGGACAAGATTGTCGCTTGGTTTCACTTCACTCTCTCAAGTTCAAGTTAGCAATTTTCTTACATGAATCAAAACATCAGAATGGTCCCTAACTATAAGCTGCAAAAGGAAAGTGGTGATGTGGAGAACATACACTGTTGTCAAGCAGGTACCAGGAGTAAGTTTTGTGTGCTCTTTCTTGATCGTACTGGTTGTCATCTTTAAACAAAATTCAAGAAGTGAAGCTTCAGTGACAAAAAAAAAAAAGCAGGAAAGAGATAACTGCCTGTGTTGAGTATTTCACAGTCAATGCCATACAGACTTCTGCCCTTCTTCTGCATTGCAGGTCTTTCCATTCTTCCTGAATTTTGTTGTGTGGATTTTCTTACTGAAAATTAGCTTCCCCTGGGAAACTCATCAGCAGTGTCTGGAAGAAACTTTTCTTGCTTACATAGAGCAGTGCAGGTGATTTGGAGCAATATCAGCTTGCTTCAGTTTTTCATTTATCAGGTGGTATACCAGGCAACTCAAAAATAGAGCATCTCTATTGTCTGGTGCTATACTGTAGGCATCCAGTGATGTCTGTCAAAGGCTGCATTTCCTTGCAGAAGTCTGTGGCTCAACAGGGCTGACCAGGGGATGAAGTGATATGTATTTGCACGGTGAGTTTCCCTGCACTTCAAACACAGCTACTGTCAGAAACTGGACAATGTGAAGAGCTTGGTTCAGTCTCTGGTCACTTGTCTCACCACCATTCCTTTCCTAGTTTGGAGACAGATTGGAGCATTTCCTTCTTTTGTTTATTTCACATGGGAACAAATGGTTCATTTCCCTCTGTCCCAGCTGCTCTGAGAGGTTTTCCAGTTTCTCCAGAATATATTATGCAATGCTGCAGAGCAAGTCCTTTTTTTCTTTTCAACTCCATGCCTTTACCATGTATTGTAATCTGTCTGCTCTGATTAGGTTCATCCTATAGAATCACTGCCAAATTCTGTTTTATGCAGCAATGTTTAGTCTTCAGCCTGGGAGCTATGTACAGTCATTTTAAGATGTTCATACATCAATATCAGTCCTGACTAATCCCAAGAAGCTTTGGATGGCAGGAAGAGGAAAAGCTTGAGGTTAGCTGTGCAAGTTACAGGAAAAAACACTGCCCTCTCTACTCTGGCCAAACTTCCACTGCCATCAGCGAAAGTTGGATTTGAGACTACAACTGCAAATCTGGTTTCTGATGTACAGGCCACTGTCTCACCAAGGACTGAGTTCTGATTCTGTTAAAGAGGTTCACTGCTGATTTCAGAAGGTACCTAGTGGGACCTTGCATTTGTACTGAATATGTTAACTTAGGCAAAAGTAGATTTAACCCATCTAATGCTTCTTTATAAGAAATCCAAAACATTCCAAAGTCTTCTGACATTTTCCTTAAATATAGGTGGATTCCAGACCAACTGATTGCTGATCTCAGTGACAATAGTAACTTGTAATTCTTTAATTAATGCTTATATTGCAGGGGTGTGTGGTATCCAGGCGGGCTGGGACAGACCTGTGTACACATGTAGTTACAGAGATCCCAGAGCCATCCTGAAAAATTAAGAACACTGGGACCTATACAAAACTATGTTTTATATCCTTATCAGGGCTTGATTAAAATTTCAGTGTGGTGGAGAAATGGCAAACATTTTAACGTGAGAAGTGGTCATGATTTTGTGGCTGGGTAGAACCGCAGGGGCTTGGCTGGTAGTGATGCCTTGCGATAAGAAAGGATGGGTAATCCTGCTGCTGAGGGCAGAGGGAATTAAGAAGCTACCGTTAACATGGGAGCTGTGTTGGCTGAGGAGGCCACTTAGCAAATTCCTTACTTGAGCATTCAAGGGCACTCTCTCGCAACTCGATCCTCACTTTTCCAAGCGCAGGGAGAAGAATGTTTCACTGTCCAGAAAGCACCCAGGCCTTGAGATAAATGAGGATTGAAACAAACGTTTCCATTCATATCAGGGGCCCCTCCTCACTAGCGTCCTCACTGATCTGTAAAACCTTCTTTGTAAGTGGTTTCTAAAACATAATCTGTGCTTTTAATACTGTTTGATTGAATAATTCCAATGCAAGGTTTGTTTTTTAAAGGTTTTGAGAAGTGTTGCAAGTAGCAAAAGTTTTAATAGAAACCTGAAGCCACTGACTGAGGAAAATTTCCTTATGACTGTTCCTGTTGTGGAGAAAACTGGAGAAAAATCAAGTCCAAAGCGCTGAGGGTCATGTGAATAGCTACAGCGTGGAATTCAGGGGCTTCGTTTCAGTAATTGCAGTGAAATTGCTCCCAGCAGAGGCAAGGAACAGAAAAGAAATTTTAAAGGTCCAAGCAGGCAATAACAGAGCTCTACCTGCCTTCCTAAAGCACCGAAGGAGTCCTGAGCACAGATTTAGCTTACAGAGTGGGGCATTTCTTTTCAGGAGATTTCTCTCTTTCTTTCACCACCCACAAGTCCATACCAGATACTGAGTGAGCTTTACAGGGAACTGGATTTGTTTTGTCTAAAGCCCAGGAGAAAGTCAGCAACCCTGAAATGGTAAACGTGGAATAAAACTGAAGTGTGTCTGTGTGGGTAAGGATAGTTTTTCTTTATTTTTTTTTGCTTAAAGAGACCTGAAATCAGTTTAGTGAAAAGTCACATTCACTCTTTGGTGAAGTTGCAGACCAAGGTTATGTTGCAGCTACAAAGAATTTGGAAAACAACATGTAGGCTTGAAAAATGAACCATTCCTTCACATATATAACTTAGCATATCATCCTCGATCATAATTATAGACAGATTTGGAATGAAGCGATTATTGAATGCATTGTCCTTAAATATAATCAGGGACATGACCACTAGTGACACTGTGATGGAAAGGACTAAACAGAGCAGTTCATCATCTCAGCCCTTGAAATGGCTGAGATATGCAAAAGTGCACGTTTTATCCAAGAGGTATAAATAGTACAAAGAGAGGAAGAAAAAAACAGCAAACCACCAAGAAGAGGAATCAGGTGCCTTTGCAGACTGCTGTGTTTGAGGAACAATTTGACAGAGACAGAGCAAGATGATGATAACTTGGAAAAAGTATAATTTGTCATGATTACCTCTTTTTTTTCCTTCCTCCCAAAGCAGTACAGCTTGCAGTTTGCACCCATTGCAATTTATACCTGGGTAAAAAGATAGCTTGGGTAAAAGATAGTTTACTTCAGAACATACTTGGGTAAAAGATAGCTTAGCAAAGTAAAGTATAATTTAATGCCTTCGCTTACCTAGGCCTGCACTAAATATTTTAGAAGTCTTGAAACCTCAGTTAATGAAGCCCCTTGCAAAAGCCCATTAAATGCCTTGTGGGTGAGATCCATTTCTTGAAGGACACCAAATAGCAGGGAGGGATGACTTCAAAGTGCAGTATGATTCAGATAATGCTATACTTTCTCATCCTGAGGCAAATGCCTTGTATATATGTTTCTTCTGCACTTTCATTAGTCAGCCCTATCCACCTTTGTAATTTTTCTACAAAGTCCATATATTCTATAAGTAATGTGAACAGCTGATTATGTTTCTTTTGGCTGCCAGTGCTTTCACTTTGCAGGCTATTCCGTTCACAGGCAATGGCAGTGATATTGTTGTCACTGTATATGAAGATGAATCTGTGAAAGAGGTCAGAGAAAATAGTGATTTTGTAATTCTGGGATCCTGGGCAGTCTAACTATCAGCTGGGGGATGCAGCAATCACCTATTACTCTGCATTATCATACAAAGGGGACAGAAAAACTCCTCAAAGGATATGGGTAATTAAAATGAGCATTTTGTTTCCTCTTTGAATTTAATTCTCTTCCTCTCAATTTGGGAAAGCAGCATGCAATATCTAGCTCCAGCAGAGTAATACATTGGAGATGACATGCCATACTCTTAAACCTTTGAGTCATATTATGCTGTTTAAAAGGTTTCAGGAGCTGTAATGCGCTGTTTAAAAGGTTGCAGCATATGCAATGCACTGAAAACCCTCTGATCTGTAGAGATTCCTTTTCTACTTGTCATTCCAGGCTCCTTCCCTTTTAGCTGCTCTCTGTATTTTGCCTGTTCTGCTCCTATACCTCTTCCACTAGCATGATTAGTTTTGGCACTAGCAGCCATCCAAATGCATGATAGACTTTTAAAATAAATACCTGAAGTGCTGTTTCCCCTTCCTCTACAGCTACACAAAGCCTTGAGCCTCCCATGCCTAGAAGGCCTCTTTGTAATGGCTCTGTGAACAGCCCAGGCAGAAAAAACTTGGGGAAATGTCAGACCCTGTCTCCTGACACTCTGCCACAACATGCATTTTACTTGAATGCTAGGTCTTTCCTTGGGAGCACTTTGTTGACGTCTTCAGTGAGGCTCCGTAGCACAGATGTGGGCTGCTGTTGCATCTCCAAAGGGCTGGCTCAGAGTTGGACCAGTGCCTTCATTTAATTTAGAGCTGCCTGGAGGCTGCAAAGTAGCTCTCTCTTTGCCTTTTTCCTTCCCACGTATTTGTCTTGCACTCCAAGGCTCAGCTCCACAGAGGTATTTGTGCTCCTCACTCCTTGATAGCAGTGGGAGCAATGTGGCTACAGAGGAAACAGATAGCAAACATCTGTTACAGATCCAAGCCTGAGATTTTGAATCTCTTGTTTACCATGTGTTGATGATGACATGATTGAAAAGGGACTACTGTGAAGCAAATGTTTTGGTGGCCTGAAATTACTCTGCTCTGGAGGCTTAAAAATGGTACAAAGGAGGATCCTGTTATGCTGATTGAATTACACTGGTCCCAACCTTCCTGGCTGAAGTCTGGCTGCTGTCTGACTGGACTGCAGTGGAGAGAGTGACTTTCCAAGCCTTGCAGTTGCACAGTGAGCTCCGGCAGTGCTGGGGTCCTAAATCCTTCTCCCTTGCACACCAAGAGTCTCCACTATTAGCAGCACATGTTCACCCTCCTTATGGCGAGCCACTGATTTTGGGTAAAGCACTTTTTATTGTGATCATGTTCACATCATTTATTTATCTTTTGCTTATTGTCCATCTGTTTCTTTTCTTCTCCTCTAGTATCTGTTCAGTCTCTTTCTTTTCCTTTGTTCCTTCCTTGTTGAGAAAAAAGAAAGCAATGGACCTTTTCCCTCACTGGCTTATGAATTTATTCTTGTATCATCCAGTTAAACATCCCATTAAGCAAGGCAGTCTCAGAAACAGGTTATTGACAATAACCTCTCCATGTTAGTCCTCTGTTTTGTGTTTGAAATTAGTTCCAGAACAACAGAAGGAAGCTTTTGGCTTTGAACAGTGATGTCCTTTGTGTTGAATGAGAGTTTTAATTTGCACAGTCCTTTTAACCTTCTACTAGCTCATGGTGTGATTCCTCAGTCCTCCATGGCTGATTCAATCACTCATGCTTAAGCAGTGCTAGAAAGATGCTGGAGTAATGTCCCACCAGGCTGCATCTCTTACACTGGTGGAAAAGCAAGGGACTAAGCCAGAATTTTGCTGGTGATCTCACCTATAGCCCAATTTGTGCTTGTAAGCTCCAGTTATTTAATAGACTGCCTTGAGCTCATGGCTTCCCTTGTAAATACGATGGCCTCCTGGTACTTATGGCCACTAGTTCAGGAACTGCAGTAAGCAACTGAAAAGTGGGTCTTCAGCTCCTGTCAGTTTGTCTCCTGAGAGTTTCAACTGAGACCACAAGCCTTAGGAGCCCTCCAAGCAGGTGGATATTCACAGATATTCACCTTGACAAGCACAAATGGGACTCCTGCCTAATGAATGTTGGGTGTTTTGCTGTCTTCTCTGCTTTAGACAATCCTCCCTGATTCAAGAAGCTTGGGGTTTTGATATTTCCAGGAAGGGATGAGGTGGCAAGGAATAGCCATATAGATCTCTTTAACTTAACTGCAGGGATTTACCACTCTAAAGGAGTTGCCCTTTTGAGTTTTCTCCATGGTTCAGTCTTGTGAGTAATAGCTGTAACCTGAACATGATCATTACTCTTTCTCTGGAGAGAGATGTCACTAGTTGTTAAGACTGATGAAGTTTACACAGGGCCACTGGAGTGAAATCCCAAAAGATTTTTGGCTGAGGGGAGGTGAAACCATTGAACACGAGGTCTGTAGCCAGACAAGAAAAGTTATTGTTTATATTTCGAGTAGCCTCACTGCCAGATACTGTAACTGTTGCTCAGCTGAGATGAAGTAAGGTGTGTGGTGTAAACCCATACTGCTGCCTGCAGTCCTAGCTTAGGATTCAGGTTTGTTCATGCTTAGAAGAATATGTCCTACTGTTCAAGTGAGATGCAAAACAATATGGCCTCTCTGGCCAGTGCTGCCCCAAGTACCGTTTGGAAAAGGATGAACCTGGAACACCTGTGTCAGCCACCCAAATCTGCAGTTAACTTGACCTATTTATCTATTAATTATTTGCATGAATGCTGGTCTAAATGCTAATTGAGATCAGTGTCCCATTCTACTAGTCCCATTGTAGCAGGTGCTGTACAAAGACAGTAATAAAGGCTCTATCTTGAGGAACTTACGTTCTAAAAGCACAAGGAAGAGAACGGGTGGGAAAGGAAGAAGGAGGAAGATGGTTTGAAAGCTGTCAATGGAAAGAGCTGCAGAGCTAAATATTGTCATACAAGTTTATTTTAGTTGAATGGAAACTCTGCTGTGTCTGGTTACGTGTGATCCATCCAGTCAAGAGAGGTTCCTTCTACCCATCTTCTGCAGCCCTGTCTTGGACAGTATCTCTTCACACTTTCAGCAGGTACTGGAGGAATGCAACTCATGTGAAATGTGCATATATAGGGAGGAAGCAGGAATTACCATCTGCTGTGGAATGCTGTCTGGCATGCTGACTCCTGTGCATGTGTACACACACACACACACACACACACACTCGTTTATGTGCGCACAAAGAGACCAAGAAGTAGGTGAGGAGGGAAAGTTTTTCAGCCTCACACTAAGCCTCACAAAGGGAGTGAGTGAATTCTCTGAGTGAGCAGTAAAGATTTGGAGGAGAATCCAACTGCAGCTTATGTTTCATATTTGTGTTGCTTGCTCAGGTTTCCAAATTAATTCTCCAAGTTAGACAGGAGTACATGTTGTCTGCTGTTTAGGAGGAGAAGGAGAACAGAAATGACAGAAGAAAAATACTTGCAAACAACAGTAGTAATTAAAATCAAGGATTTAAGCATTACCACCCCTCCCCCCAGCCAGATTTGTCTGGGGAGAAGATAAATAACTTCAACTGCAGGCTCCATGCTTGCTCAAGATCTGAAATATTTAAACCAGGTCCCAAAAGCCTGTACACATTTTTAATCAAAACCTGCTCTTTTTGGTTCCTTTTTCTACACAAATGTCCTGACTTGATAGAACACCAAAACCTCATTACAGTGCCATCAGTACAATACAAAAGATGGAAAATGAACAATGCTATTTAAACTATTGCAACTGTACGCGTACTGTGTTAGACAATTCATTCTCAGGTTCAAGGTTACACATGGCATCTTAAGGAGTTCACCTCCTCTCCCCCTTCCAGTGTTAAACAGGGTTGGATTCTTGCCAGCACAAAAGAATCTGCAGTCAGCTCCTGCAAGATTGAAAAATAAAGTGTTTTTTTTTTTCCCCTGCAGGAAAAAAAAGAAAAAACTGAAGAAAAGCAGACAGCTGCTAACTAGTTGTCTAGCTGTCTATTTGTGGACATTTTCTTTCATCTTGTCATACCTTTTGTGCTGTTTGAAATGTTTGGAGCTTAGACTTGAAGAACACTCAGTGGATTCCAGACTTGTATTAAAAGAAAGAAAAAGAAAGGCAGAAAAGTTCTGACAACAGATGTGTGTTTGGGTGTTGAGGCCACATCATTCCAAGCATCAGCTAGAGCATTGATTTTATTTTCATCTGAGTGAAGGAAGTATTTCAGACAAGAAAATATACAGTAATAATGCAATTTGTAAGAAAAGCACATATATCTAGAATGCAAGTAACAGAGATATGCTGTGAGACCTCTGCAGAACAAGCAGAGGCCACTTGGTCAATCACATCTGCTGCTTTTTCTGTTCTGCTGTTCTGTTTTCACAGAATGGGTGAAGTCAATCTCTTTCTAGACAGTTTTCCTTTGCTTTGCCATCTAAATTGTGGAAGGAAGCAGAGCAAAAGCCTAATTAATATCAGTGATCTTCAATGAGCTTTAGATCAGACTGGTGTGCAGAATGTGCTACCTCCGCTGATTTTGTTGCCTTCTGTTATGTTAGACAGTGAGGACAGGAGGGGACTGGCTCTCATTCTGACTTCCAGATGTGTCTCTGGACCTTCTGATTTCCCCAAGCTTACCTCTTCCTTCACCGTAAAGGAGGAAGCAAAACCAGCTGACAAGTGAATAAAAGCCAGGAAGAAACCACTGAAATGGTTCCCCTGTGGCAAGGAACCCTTCTTGTCCCATTTTAACTGCCCCTCCTGGCACCCTGAGGGCAAAGAGCTGTCTTCAGACCTCCTCTTTACTCAGGAGGAGCAAAGCTTTGTGGCTGTCAGCAGGTCCAAGGCAGAAGTCTCCCAGAAGGGGAACTCAGTTGGAGGGACCAGATAATCCCAAGCCCATTCCCACTGGTGTCTGTGGGATTAGTGTTAGACAAGGAACAACATCTCCACCCCTCCTTTCCATGCCAAGAAGCTGCTGTAGCAGAAAAGCTACCGGTGCTCTGTGGCTGACTGTGTGACCCATCTGGACATATTTCTTAACAATGGACATGCTGGAGGTGTAGCACGATCACCATTTGCCATGACCTTGTTGCTTCTCTGGCGATGGTCCTGGCTGTTGGAGATAGGGTGGGCCTGGTGGTTCATTCATTCCTGGGTCAGGATTGCCCAAGATGAAGCTGTCATTGGCTCAGTGTTTTGCTCTCTTCCACCAGTCTTTTCTGTAACTTCTTGCATTCTCCTAAATGCCAAAGCTGTGAGGACAGTAAACTGAATTATACAGCATTCCAGCACCTGAGAAGCCTGTTGGCTGACTATCTCAAGTAATTCTTACTGGTCCTACAACAGAGATAGATACCTGCCAAAGCAAAGGTATGAAACCTCATTTGAAATAGCTTCTGCCCTACTGACTTCTTTCTCTTTAGACAGAAGAAAGTGCTCAAGAGCAACTGAGTTGCTGAAGTGATCCTATTAGTTTTCTTGTGCTCTTCAGTTTTGCCTCTCTAGCCACTGTGCCTGCCATGTCCCATGGAGTGATAGGCAGAGATCCTCTTGTCTGCACTAAGATCCAGTCACCTGTGCCACAGGATGTCCATGTCAGCAGCATGAGCTTTTGAGACTAAAGTGACATGAGGGGAGTCATAGATTCAAACCTTGGGTGAGGGAGAAGAGCTTTTAACAAGGGGATGTCTTTTCCTACTGACAGCAGATGTCTTTTTGGAAACTCCTTGATTAGACCCTGAATGACCAAGAGGTTGAAGAGAGATGGGTTATTTACATATAAAAAGGGACTCTACTTTTGGGATCAATTAGACTATTCAGGGTTCACACTATACACCCTTTTTTCCCAGACTTTATAGAGCCCTTGGAAGGATTAAGCCCCCATCGAGTAGATTATCTTTACATAGAGGCTGGATCTAGTGTTACAGGCTCTTTATTATCTCTTCTTTGAGACTGTGCAGGCTATCCCCTTGAAGTTCTTAACCCTTAAAGCACTTTATCTAGTATTTATTGTTTCTTCTCCACAGGCATCTGAGATGGCAGCACTGGTATACAGACCCCACCTGTCCTTGTTCTCCATGAGAGCACCATCTCTCCTCCCCCCCTTCTTCTGTACACAAGGGGCCCACTGAGTCACATCAGCATCAGGCCCTCTGTTTCCTAATCCTTTTCATCTCCAAGAAGGGTGCACCATTCTTGCTTGACACGGGTGGGCTGCAAAGTTCTTGTCAAATGCAAACGTATTCCAGCTGCTGGCAGTTCGATGCATTCATTTTGAGAGATGTAAGGAAGACCGTCAGTGGATTGGGTGATGAAAAAGTCAGAACTGACTGCCTGAGAAAAGGGGAGATAAGAGCAACACAAGGTTGAGGGTTACAAAGTAGTGAGTGGCTTAAAGAAGATTCCTGCAGCAATGCTGTGTCTGTGGGGTGTGACAGGGTGTTCAGAAGGAAAGACTGGAGGTTCCTGGGCGTAATCTTGCACTTCCCCAAAAATGGCAAGTTCTGGAGAAGGCAAGAGTCCACATGGACTCATGGGTCTGCTTTCTCAGTCTTTGTGCTCCAGAGGCAGCTGGGCACAAGTGTGCTGCAGGAGACTCCTTGCTGACATGTGTACCATTGAGGCATCCCTCTTTAACCAGGGAGTGGTTGATTTCAGTCATGCCATTTCTCCTGTGCTGTCTTCTCTGTCCTGGTGTGATCACTGCTGCAGGACATCTATTGGGACCCACATGTGAGAAGGGGAAGAGATTTACCAAGTGGAAGCATCTAGACTGTGGTGATCTTTCCTTCTCACTGTTTCCATAATTGAGCAAAAATACACATTCTTCCAGCCTCTTGTTCACCAGCACGACAAACTTTTCTGAATTGCTTTTCTTATATTTTTAACAGCTTTTGGCTGTGGACATTGGAGTCTACTCCAGTGCTATCATACTGACTTCTGTCTCTTTCAGCAGAAGACAGTGCTCAAAAATAACCTCTCAAAGTGATCCCCCAAATGTCCTCTACCCTCACCTTGTAAGGCTACAAGATTTTAAATGACCCAGACAGCATTATCCTGGTCTTATCACCAGACAAGATACCCAACTGGTGTTAGCTAATGTATGTTCACTATTCCAGTCTACTTGTGCCAGTCTCTTGCCAAGCCTTTGCTCTCTAACTGGGCATGACAGGATTGAAATAAGTGGAGCTGCATTGATTGTCATGGCTTACCCTCATCTGAGAAGGAGAAGATGGCCTTACTTTTTACCTATCAGCTGCTTGTGTGTCTGCTGGCTGGCAAATCAAACATCTACTTCCTTTCCCTGTGTGCCAGATATGCTGTTTCTGCAGTCATACTAACTCAGTCTCAACAGGAATAGTCACAGCTCTTCCTTCATTGACAATGGCCACTTATGTCAAAAATGCAGAACTGACCAGACTAGGACTAAGTGTGCTGGAAATATGAAGTACATCAAAGAATATTAAGGCATTCTGAAGCAGATTCCTCTAGCTCTCTGGGTTTAATTCGGG
>NW_010166527.1:26866-56073 GCF_000695765.1 Mesitornis unicolor
GTGGGGGGGGGGGGGGGGGGCGGTTCTAGACACAGAATCAAGCTCTTTACTGTGTGATTTCCTTCCTGCAGGAGCTGGGAAGTTGTGGGTTCTGTGCAGGACACAAAAAGCCATAAATGGGTCCAGGGTGTGTATGAGTTTCTGTGGAGATGACAGCAGACCTTACTGCAGTTCCAAATGTGCAATGCTGTTGGACCTGAGAGGCATTGTGTCTAGTGAATTCCAACAAGGGAGACTTGATCTCCTTTTCTAGATATCCACATTGCCTGTTCTTAATCAACTCATGCTTTTCTAAATATTTTTCCTCTTGATCTCTTAAAATAGTTTCCCAGGCTGTCTTTACTACTGACATTAACATGCTCCAGTCTGTTGTTCCTTTTTTATTATGTCTCTTTGTCATTTCTTTTCCCTTTTTTTTTTAAAACAAAAAACACATAACTGCTTTATATAATTCACTTTTGAGACCATACGCCATTTTTTCCTAAACACAGCCTTCACATGGAAACATCCCAAGGATGCCTCTTTGGCTTTTATTTTCTATTCTTTCCTTTTTTTTTTAATTCTGAAAGTAGTATATCACCTAAACCTGTGGCCCTAATTCACTGCTAACAGTTCAGCTTTCCCTCTGCATTCTTTATGATGCCTTGCCTAATTTTTCCAAAATTATCATTTTAGCTGAAATGAGCATGGCTTCTTTGGTATGAGCTAGCTAAACCATATTTACTCTCAAAATGATCAGCATTTTCAAATAATTACTGGATCAATTTTGTATTGCTCTGTTGTAAAACACTCATTCTGTAGCAATGATCAAAGTATTTAATGTGGTTGTTCCTTTCGTATGCATACTTATTTGCTGTTCATATTTTGTTTGGCTGCTAAGACCTGCAACTGTTAGTTTTGATGTTACAAGTTGTTGGATATTTCTTGCTTTCAAGTCTCACGGTGTTTGCCCCATATTGTTGAGTGCTTATTATATCTAACTCTTCCTTTTCTAGATCTGTTTACACCTATAAATATTCCTGGTTTATCATTTGATATTGTCCCCTATTTCTTTGCCAAAGCACGGCTGGCTTTTATCTTATGTTTTAAACTAGTAAATATGAGTGTTCATGAAAGATGAGGTACATAACAAACCTGTGTCTAGTTGTGCAATCAAGTATAAGTGTGGCTGCCTTTAAAAAGAATGTGTCAATTCTGTGATCTCCGCGATTTCCTTTAATAGGGCTGTTGTAACTTGTCTCCTGTTACACTGAAATACACATTAGGTGTATTCTTAGTAATAAGACCACTCTTCATGAATATACAGTAGAAGTTCTGTAGCACAGGTGGGAAATGACAGCCCTCATGCTCTGTAGGCAGGATTAAATTGATAGGCTTTTCCTGGACAAGCTACTTTAACTGCAGTAGAAAGCATTAACTGGTCCCAAATATACATGGTCCCATGTTCTGCTTATAATGCAATCGTTGGTGTCAGCCCATACTTCTGGCCTGGTGGGCTGTATGGCTAAACTATTCATTGGGATAAAGCATCTTGTGTATTTGGGAAAATGCATTTTCTTGCCTTCTGACTCCTCCTCTATTTGCCTTCCAGTGTTCCTTGGTGTTTTTGGCATCCTGACACTCATCTTTGATTCGGCTGGTGTTGGATGTGTACATGCACACATATGTCATCCCTCCCTGCACATCTCCAGAAAGGGCTCTTTGTTTAATTCACCGTTCGCTGGACTGCCTGTGCTGTAACAGCCTTCATGAAGACTGGTGTTTGTGGAAGTTCCAATTCTGTCTGTATCCCCTTATGTGGGATTGCTTATCATGGCACCATGTCTTCTGCAGGTCCCGAAGCAGTGCTATCACTCAATCCATGCAAATTCACGCTTACAAGGTCCTGCTTTCAAAGCTGGATTGAAAATGTGACATTGCTGCTATTTTCAATTGTTTGACTTTTTCTTTTGATTATGCAAGTAAACACATCAGATGATGGGATTAGAGATAATGCTGATTACACACACACGGGGCCTCAGTTGTGTTCGTGGAAATGAATGGACAGGATTCTGCTGGCTTAGACAGGGGATCAGGTCAGGCTGGAGGGTACATCTAACACCAACACTGGAAAGCATCTTTAAAGTGTTTGCTAAAGCACTGAAATGTTATAATCTTGTGGAAAGTTTTAATCTATTTTTCATTTTGCCTCATAATTGTTTCTTCTGGGCTAGTTAGTAGAAAAAACAGCAGCATGCAGTCACAGCAGGTATTTTCTGATACACACACACATATCTGAGTGTATTTGGGAATGTGGCTGTTTGTATTTTTTTTGCACAGCCTGCTCATACTATGCCTCACATTAGTCATATTCTGTCATGTGTCTGAGCTGAGGTTCCTCACTCAATGAAACAGGCTTAGATAGCATCGTCTGGAAATGCCAGGTTACTCCAGTGAGACCACGTGAGGAGGTGAAGAATATTTCATTGCTCCGTATTTGCTTACATAGCAGTACTGTAGCATGCCAAAAAGATGGGTGAATGGGTGTGGAGTGAGCAGAGGTGGGATCCAGCAGGCTCAACCTGCATGAAACGAGGAGAAAACTGTTCATCTAGATGCTAGTTTAGGATCTCCTTGGCTTGCTTCTCCCTCAAGATAAAGGTCATAAAGCCCATATTAAGCAGCTCACTCTAACCTCAAAGATCAGATGAAGCGGTTTCTCTCTCTTTCCTGCCAGGAGGAGGCAGAATGACCCTTGGGTGAGGTTTGACTCCACTGAAGCTTCCCAGTAGAGACCATTCAGAGGTTATTCAGGCAACTGCTGGATGAGCTTCCTTCCTTCTTGCTCACTTCAGCTCTGTATCTGTTAGCATTAGAGCCTGGAGAAATGCTTTTATAATAAATAAAAATGAGGGATGGTAATATTTCAGTTATCTCAGTACACATATTCTGTCCCTCCATGCTCAACTTAACTGTTCGAAAGTGGTTTTTCATCTGTTGCTTTGTGATTAAATGAAGAAGGTCTCTGTTAAGTGCATGTCTGGAGAGAGGAAATCCCACCCTAAAATTTACTGGATTAGTGGGAGACCCAAAGCCCATTGGAATCAATGGGAAGGCTCCTGGTGACTTTAGTGGGCTTTCAGTTCAAGGTCTGATGCTCTGAATAATGTCTGTGATTATTTGTGTACATCTCATCTATGATCATAATCTCTGCCTGTTGTTGTTGAGTCAGAAAGAACGATGCAGCAATTTGAAGGACTTACCTAGCAAGATGGTAGACTTGCTGTAAAGCTATATGTCTTGCTGTCTGCAGTGCTCGAATCAGCCTCAACTGACCATGTGTAGTAAAGGTACTGAACAGTCCCATCAGAATTATTTTTTTGTTTGTTTGGTGTTTGCTACAGACCTTTAAACAATGTTTGTTCTTCACTATAACCCTTGTTTGTGCTGCAGTGTGGAAAGGGTAGAACTAGTGGCCTTTCTCTTTTCTGTTTGCAACTTATTTGCTAATATCTTGCACCTTAGTTTGCAGCAATGGAGAGCAGACAAAAAGCCAACCCTGCCCCAACTGATGGCAACTTTGACTTGTTTTTCTTGGGTGTAAACAGCTGAAGCACACTCCAAACAAGGGAGAGTCAGACCCCACTGAAAGTTATTGCTAAATTCACCATTTGATGCTCTTTTGGAAAATTCCATTTTACACAGTTTACATTTAGTTTTTAATGCTTGTACCCTATTTAATTTGGCGACTATTTTCTGTGGTCATGAATTTCTCCCTGGAGGGTCTTCCCAGGTAATCAAACATTAGTGACTTTTTGCACTTCAGAGATGTTAGTCTTCCTTTTATTAAGTGCTTTGCATTTCTAACATGATGTTCATCTGCCCTGATTGGGTGCTTGCCTCCTACTGAGTGACCAGTGACTAAGAACTGGAAAGTGTTTGGTTAAAACAGTAACCGAAGGATGTTGTAATTTTTCTTCTTACCTTGAGCCAGATATATTCCTGTTTCTCCTGCTTGGAGCAGTGTATTGACTGTGATAACGGGAAGGTTTATACAATCACTGCAATCTAAGCAGCAATTACTGCATGCTGTTTAAAATTTTTCACCTGAGTCTCACAGGTCTGAAACCAACATCCAGTGAATCCAGTAGAAGTCTTTGCATGGCCTCTAAAGACAGTTTGATCAGGTTCACCAAAAAGTCAGTGTTTCAGAGATGAATGGTAACATTTCCAAGTACATCCAGAGTGGAGTATGATTGTGTTTATTAATCCCAACACTTTTAAGGTTTCATGCATTGAACCTCTTTCTTGAGGTTCACACTAATGAATCAGACAACATTATTTGCAAAAAAATGCAGAAAAATGCCATTGGTGCCTTGATCAGAATCCCTCCCACCCTGCAGTCATTGGCTGTCCCCCTGTGGAAACAGAAGTGGGAGTGAGTGTGTTGGAGGACAAACTTGTGTCCAGAGGGCCCTCTTTGAAGAAGGTCCAATAATTTCCAAGTGGTCAGAAACTCAGTTTTAAAAGCATTTAACTGTGGTATTTGAGTACCTGTAAACCTAAAAGACCCAGGCTTTGCCTCTTTGCTTAAACAGCTGGTGACCATAGAGCCTCCCTCTTCCTCCAGCAGTCTCAGGCATGAGACTAAGGAAGGAACAACAACAACAAAAAAAGGAATGATGGCAATTTGTTTCTTATCAGAGGAAGTCTACTTCATGACTGACTCACAGGAGTAATTATCTGTCAAATTGTCTCTGTGTGGAGGAACAGTCTGCATTTCCTTTCCCCAGCCTGAATTCATTATGGTTCTTTACCAAGCTGGTCATTCCTTCAAGAGGATTTCTTTGTTATTTGTTGGGTTCTCAGTGCTTAGGAAGGGAACTGACTCTTACAGTGAGTTTCAAAATCCCAGTACTCTGCAAGGCCCAATATCTATCAAAAACTTGCAGGAACAGTGTAGCCACAGTAGATCAGACCACTGGTTATTTTCACACTGATTTTGATGGAGTCCAGCTGCAAATGAATAAGCAGAGGGTAAAATCTACAAAATGCAGTTAGACAGTTGGATCAAACTGTGACAGAACATTTTTTTCCTAATCCATGTGAGCTGTCCATATAAACAGTAAATACTGAGGTCTGCCTACCAGTTTTCTAAAGCTATTTGGTTGAAAATACAGGAGGAAAAATAATTGCTGATTTTTCTCCTTCTCTCATCCTTGAAGAGAGTAACAACATTTTCCTGAAAATGTGGAGTTTCGAAAAGAATTCACTCTAAGCTTTGTTGTTAATGTAGCCAATAGTGTTGTTTACAGCCATCAAGGCATTATTATTGCAGATAACCTAGAAATGATGTGGAGGTGGCCTGCACAAGTGATGTCCATGGGTGTCATCAAAGACATTACCTTTCTTTCTCTTTAACATCGTGGCTTGCAGATTTGTCTCCATTCTACATCCAACAACAGAGTAGAAAATAGGACCTTAACATTATCCAGTTCACTTCCATCTTTTTATGTGACTGTTCTTTAAAGAACTCTTGGATGGGTGATCTGTCATTTGCCATTCACCACTTGTGACTTGCTTTTTTATTTCCTTCCAAGATAAGTAATGAAAGAGGGATGGAGGTTAAAATGTGATGTGGAATAACATTGCAGATTGCAAGGCCAATGTTGCCTGGCTTCCCACATGACACAGGAAAGAGAGTAGCCTCCAGGAACCTGTGCTCCAAACCTGTGTGTGTCTTTACCCTATGGTAGTGAATTACAGGAGATAGTGACACAATCAAAGGTGAAGAGAATAATCTTTTTTTTCCCATTGCTCTGCAGGGTGGAATCCATAAATGTTTCTCTTTGCCACAGAAGAGCTTTCTACCAGGCACTGTGTGTATTTAAGTAAATAGAAGGAGGTTTACCTTCTGAAGTTCATGTGAAATCATTCAAACTTGAGATCATTCCAAGGCATTGCATGAAAGGAGGTTACAGATACTGTGCCTTAAACCGTGAAAGGTAATGTGGTCTATCAATCAGCCATAAGCTGACCTTAACATGTTTAGGAACCTGAGAGCCATAGAAATGACCGTTTCTATGTAGTAGCCATTTACTTCTTTATTTAGCAACCAACCCTGAAATGCAAGCTGTACAAGGTCTGTTTAACAGGGTTTCTCGTATCAGATCTGGTTAGAATGGACTTGTGCCAGAGAGTCAGCAGTAGTGGAAGATGGCAGCAGATGATACTACTTTCAAGAGAAATCAATAGGTGAGTTAAAATATATCATATTTTAATGGTGTCTGAAGACAATCCTTGGGTGCTAATCTCGTCTCTACAGTGTAGTTCTGAGGTGAATAGGTGGTAGTTTACTTACATGATGAAGAAGTCACATAAGTCGTCTTCTCTTTTTTCATCCCAGGATTAATTTTGCTAGGTGTAAACATAGAGGACTTTACACTTAAACCAAATACGGATTTGGAGGTCTATCTTTACAAATAAGTCACTTGACCCAGGTATTCCTTCAAGGTTGTAATGGCACTGGGAGATGTTTAAAAAGCAGGGAACATACAAGCCAAAGGTTATGTTGGCAGTGCTCAGATGATGTGTTGTAGCTACTAGCTTTACATCAAAGGAAGAGAGACTGTTTAGGGCAGAAAGCTAAGAAAGAAAACCTGCATCCAAGAAAAACTCTGGGAGGTCATTAGCAAGGCAGGATATAACTACCTGAGCTGGAGTCAGAGTAGGACACAGGCATTGTTTTTGGTACACACGTGAAAAATGCAATGGGATGCGAAGTATGTGTGTATGTATGTATGTATGTATATACGTATGTATCTGTCTTCTGTGTGCACTTATCATCTCATCATGAACAATGTACCTGTACAGAAGAGGGGTTGAGAGGAAGGGAAAGACATAAAAATAGGTCTAATTGTTTTCTAATTTTTTCCCTTTGCTAGCTGTAGTTCATAAAAGGAGTGTTTGCATGCCAGCAGTATGTTTAAAGTATATGCAAACATGACATACCCTTTGCACATCCTCAGAGCAGCAGAGTGCACAAGTACAGGCTTGCATTTTGCAGACATAGTTTGGTGCTTTCATCTTTCCTTTTTTGTGAATCCTGTCCCACAGTGGTTCAGACAGCTTTTTTAGAAGTCCCCTCAGCATCTTGTTTATGACTGCACCCGAGGAAAACAGCACTATACTGACTCCACTGGAGGGAAAAAGGTGTTACTATTTAGCATGCACAAAGTAATAGATAGGTGAGATCTTCTGCTGATGTTTCTCCAGCAGCCAAGTTACAGCGATGAAGGCCTGTTCAGAAGTAACCCTGCTGTGTTAAAGCCAGTAAAGAAGTGTTGGTTTGTATCAGCTAGAAATCTGACCACCTGCCTCCAATACTATGGCTGTACCCTTAAAAATAACTCAAACAAACAACGGAGACTGCTTTAGCCCTGGTGTGCTTTTTCAGACAGTTCATAAATTTATTTTACTGGCTGCCCAACACAGATCACCTGCTATGTTGAAAGAACAGAGACACGATCTTGAAGGAAAACATGAAGGAAGAGTAGGAAAAAAGCCTAACATCTGACTGACATCCTTGGCAAGGGGTATTTTTGCTGCATAAGCAAAGCCATTCTTGCTAACTTCTCCTTTTGATAAAAGTCACATTGCTGCCTGGTCTGCCAAACTTGGATTTCCCCTGACCAAAGAAAGACATGCTCATTGCCAGCATCAGAGGAACCAAAGGGAGGAGTGAGTTTGGTTCTCCAACCAGCCACTAAATTCTTCGGGACAGAATTTATGGTGTGACTTTCTGAAATAAACTCAGAGTTTTTACATCGCTCATATGATATTTCTTTATGAAGTGCATGCTCCTGATCTTCAGTTCTCTCTTATTGAGAGAGTCATTCCCTCAGAGAAGGATGGCAAAGAAGATCTTCCCTTTGGTCCATACTGCCTCTTCATGGGCAGGTCTCCAGATCATGACTAAGGAACATAATGAAAAATATACCTTGAAATATATCTTGGTGAAAATTAACCCTATAGAAATAATTCCATTTGGGGTTGATTGTTCTCCCTGAATAAAATGAAGCTGTTAAGCAAACAATGAAATCTGTCACCTCAGAAGTCTCAACACAGAGGCTGAATTAAGTTAATCAAGTTTGATCAAGTTTTGATCAAAGTTGATCAAAATTCTGGTGACTTAGGGGATGAGATGCATTCTATGTAAGCAGGGGAAAGATCTGTCCTGGTGGTACCTCAGGCCAGGTTAAAAAGAACCTGGTACTTCTTACCTGTACTTCTTACAGAGTACCAAGGATTTCTTAAGATCTCTCTTGGCTTTCAGCTTGACAGGGAAACTGCACAAAAATACCAACATAAATTAGTATATATGTTAACATGGTCAGTGTGTTCAACATACTAAGAAATGAACTCCTGGCTATCACATCTCATTTGAAGGTTGTCACTGCAGCCAGTGCAGAGAGCCCTTCACATTTCCAGTGTCCAGATGCATGTTCAAGGATGCCTTTTGGAGGCACCTTTCTGGAGGGAACGTCAGCCTAACTAGCAAGAGTGGAGCTTGGTTTTAAAGTGTGCCTAGAGCAAACGTGCGTGAGATTGACACTTCTCTCTGCCACCTTATTCTACATTACTGAAGTTGTTGATCAGCACATGTGGAAGATGACCATTTTTAGCAGTTCTTGATCAAGGCAAAGAAAGTACACCTTTACTTCTGGAACCAAATAAAAACTTGGCAACATACTGATGTTGGTGGAGCTGGCACTTCCAATAGCATAGGGCACATCTGCTGCTGGTATGTATTTTTACATTTTCTGTGATCTTTATCTTCACAGAGTACATTAGGAGTTAGAGAGAAGGTGGTGACATGCAGGTCTTTGTAATTAAGGGACAGGGTTGTCTTGTTATGACCCACAGTCCCATTGCTTCAGAAAACACTGAGCCTTCTCAGGTCACAGAAAGCAGATAGAATGATTTTAAGGGCTGTGAATTGCTTGTGCTTTTATTTCAGAGGCATTAATGGAAGCCTCTTTCTGCAACTAATGTTAGAAAGCAGTTTGTCTGATTTTATGGCAAACATATTTTTGTCAAATTGTGCTTCTATCTGTGTTTCAAGAAGCTTGATCTCTATGTTTCTAGAGTGCATGAATCATTAGATTTATCATTAATCTGTGCTGAAATTGAAAATAATTTTTTTATTTTCCCCATCCTGAGCGCTGCTGGAGCTTGGCCTGAACTGCAGCTCAGCTTCCAAGCCTCGCTCCTCATAAAAGGTAAGGAAACTTAAATATGCGTCCCGATATAAATGTGCCCCTCTGCTCTCATGCATCCCATTTTCCTTCATGGAAAAGCATCTTCGAAGCGTACTGTCAGTTTATGTCTGTGATATTTGGCTGCAGTTAGCACTTTTGTCATTTATTCATTCCTGGAATAGAAGTGTCTTACAGCTAAGAAAAATGAGGCCTTTCTCTACAGTACCATTACATCTTAAAGTGTGCTCCTCCAGGCTTTCTTATTTGTAAAAGTCAGTCCTATACTGGATGGATCATTGTTGGAAGGAGAGAAGAGTTTAACACCATTAAAGCTGTTTTCTTCCTGCCAAAATTCCTCCCAAAAGCTCTTGATACTGTTAGTGGCTCTGGTGGTATCATGTCAGGGACTGGCAAGACGGAAGTCCTAGCAGTTTCGTGTCATTGCACTCTGTGGTAGCTCCTGATGTGTGTCTGTATCATCTGTTGTAATTTACCCTATTATCTTGCCCATTGTCCACCTTGTTGTCTTTTTATGGGGTATCAGCCTCAGGTCTCTTGTCTTGCATTTCTGTGTCTACAGGATTGTTGCTGGCTGATCCCAGTGTGGAAGTAGTAGCTGACCTATAGTAAGTGACAGCTGAAGAAATGGGCTGATCAGAACCCCACAAAGTTCAGCAAAGACAAATGCAAAACTCTGTGGCATGGGTGGGACAGACCCCTGCACTGGGCCAGGCTGGATGTAGAGAAAGCTGTGTGGGCATGAAGGACTGGCAGCTGGGCTCTCCTAGGAGGTGTGCACAGACAAGGTGTCAGGACACAGCTTGCAAAAGGGGATGCTGCACTGAGGCAAACAGGGTACCTTTGGTCCTGGTGATGGTGGTCTGAACCAGGAACAGGTTGCCCAGAAAGGCCATGGGATCTCCATCCTGCATCAGACCCTGCACCTGCTAGCCCTTGCTTTGTGTGGGGTGGAGTAGAGACTGAGGTCCCATCTGACCCATTCTGTGACTACTGGCTGAAGTACAGACAGAGCTCACAGGTGGCACCATTGGTTAGCTCTGCAATTTTTGACCTTAGAGACATATTTTCCCCTAATTTCTTTCTTGAAGTAAAGCATTTTGTAATACTTTTCTCTCAGAAGCCTTTAACTTAGCGATGATTTCCTTGAGTATAAAAGCACTGGGAGAATTGTATTTTTCAAGGAATCCCCACTTGAGTTACAGATGATATGCTTGCATGCTTGTGAAATGTGATTGTTCAAAGTTCCTTCATTTTCTGCTGCCAGCTGCCAGCCCTGTGGTGATCTTGTGCTCATGTGGCTTGCTGCTGGCTTCCCTGAGGCTCCCCACAGCACACACAGCATTGACTGCTACAAAACTCACCATGGGATTGGAGCTGGGATAATTTTGTAGCCCATGGATAGTTTGAAAGATGGATTTCTGCATGTGAGAAAGGCCATTCCAGTGACCAAGGTGCATCCTTTGTGTTAATTGACAAGTATAGAAAGGTTTCTTCACACCCTACTTGCTCTGGATTTCTTTCAACTAAGCCATTTTATTTCTGTTTCTGAGGGACAGAGAGAAGAGGCTGAATCTTTTGTTTCAAGGCCTTAGGGTTAGAACTTCATCTTTGGCTGTCTTTAGTTTGCTACATCAAAGTAGGCAGTAAGAAATTAAAACCACCAGGATAACATAATAAAAAAGAACAAGGCATTTAGGAAAAAAAAAATCAATATTTTGACTTTTAGGTCCCCAGTGAAAAACACTTGGGTAGAAAAGACAGAGGGGAAAACATGAACAATGGGCTTCTCCCACTCTAATTGCAAGTATGTTAAGAGTGCATTTGAGAGACAGAGTTAAGGACTGCTTTGTAAACAGAAACAGAGCTGGTGAAACAGGACATTTCCTAAGGGTCATTCTGTAGCTATGCCTAGCTTGAAGAAACGTTATTTGAGGAAGAGAACCAGTAAAGCACCATAGGCATAATTCTAGATCAATATATTTTTATCTCTTGCTGGATGACCTTGCTGCATTTTATACGAAGCTTGGTTGTGTAAGGTGGTTACATGTTTTGGAAACACTTCCAGATCTGAGAAAAATAGGTGGAGAAGTGGCTGATGTCTGGATTTCACTCAGGTGAAATAAAAAGCAGCTGCTGGAGCATTGGGGTCCTGCAATTAGACCTGTCCTGGACTTGGCCTAAAGCAGGCTTTTGGGGCATAAGAGGGTGTGGAAGTCTAACTGGGATTTGTGCAGGCCACTGAACATAGAGTGCTTGGTGTTCAGAGGCAGAATAGCAGGAACTTTTTGGAACATCATGTGTTTGGATTTAGGGATGCCTTTCCTTCCGAGCTTAATCCTATTAGTGGATATAGCCACTATTCTTTATTGACATCATGGAGTGAAGGGTAACTGCTTTACTAGTCAAAATAATTAAAATTATAGTATTAAGAATATTGTTTTTAAGCATTAAAACTGTGTAACACATGCTAGGCAGCAAGTTGTTTAATTTACAGGAAAAAGGTACATAGGTTAAAGACTATTCAGATGTGTTAGATATATTCAAGTCAGCAGGGCCTGTTGAAATTCACCCTGGAGTACTTCAAGAACTAGCTGAAGTGATCTCTGAACTATTAGCAATTATCTTTGAGAGCTCAGGGAGGATGGGTGAGGTCCCAGAGGATGGGAAAAAGGCAAACATGGTGCCTATCTTTAAAAAGGGAAAATAGGAAGACCCAGGGAATTATAGGCCAGTCAGCTTGACTTTGAGACTGAGAAAAATGCAGGAGCAAATTATTGAACAATCAATTTGTAAACACCTAGAGGAAAATAAGGTGATAAGAAACAGCCAGCATGGGTTTGTCAAGAACAAATCACATCAAAGCAATCTCATTTCCTTCTTTGACAGGGTAACTGGCCCAGTGGATAAGGGGGAAGAAGCAGATGTGATAGATCTTGACTTTAGCAAGGCTTTTGACACACATCCACATGACATTTTCATAAGTAAACCAGAGAAATATGGTTTGGATGAAGTTATTATGTAATGGGTGCAAAACTGTTTGAAAAATTAGGCTTATCAGTAAAGCAGTTATCAATGGTTTCTTGTCAAACTGGGAAAACTTATTGAATACGATACCACAGAGGTCTGTCTTTGGTCTGGTATTATCCAATATTTTCAGCTTTGACAATGGAATATGTAGAAAACATTCAAAAATTGCATATAATACTGAACTAGGAGGGGCTACAAACACTTTAGAGTGCAGGATTTGAATACAAAATAAGCTTGATAAATTGAGGAAAGAGTTTTAAATCAATAGTATGAAAATCAATAAAGACAAGTGCAGAGTATCACTTATGAGGAAGAAAAAAATCAAATGCACAAATATTAAGTGGGAAACAACGAGTTTGGGAGCAGTTTTCAGAAAAGAGGCTTAGCACAGAGCACAATCAAAATTAAATCCAGAAGATAAGTGAAGAGTAAATTCCATGATACTATGAATGTATAGTAATAGTGTGACTAACTGAGAATTAATTTTTTAGTTCTGCCCTGGGTAGTGGAGCTTGACCTGGGAATACTATGTATGTGTCCAACAGACAGTCTGCGTCTATTTTCAAGTACAGGCAATTTGGAAATCATACTCCTTTTGCAAGGAGACACAACAAAGCTCAGAAAACATGCTCTGTGAGGAAAAGCAGAATTAACTGAGGTTTTTCTTCTAGGAAAGGAAAGAGCTAAAGTGCACACAAAGTATGCAAAAATGTTATTAAAAATGTTATAAAGAACAGGACATTTACCTGCTCTCCCTCTCTAAAAATTATGTAAAAAGAAATTAATGGAGTAGCTGAAGTAAGAGATACTCAGATTAGGTAGAACTCAGATGGATACTCTGGCTAGCGGGGTGGTACAGCACTGGAACAGAGTTTCTAAGGATATTCTGGAATCCTTGTTTCAAATCCTGAAAATGGGTCAGAAAGACACCTGTCAGTGATGTGAAACAGATGTCCTCTTGAGAGCACTTCTACTTCTACAGTTCTACAGGAATTCATACACCTTGGTCAAGAGAAAAGCTCACATGAACAAGATAAGCAAGAATTGCATGCATACACATACACACATTTACTCCTAAACTCCAACCTTTCCCCTGAAAAGCCCTTTAAAAATTTATGTACACCTATCACACCATCTTCTACTCTCCTTTTCACCTGTCTTTGCCTTGAAACAGAGTCACAAGCCATTCCATACTTGAATGAAAGATTACGGAGTTAGACAAGGCTGCTTTGTATCAGAACATGAAATCCAGCATGTTTGTGTTTCTGGGCTGGCCCTACCACTGTGCAAAAACAAGACCTAAAGCCATAAAAATGCCTTTTTGAAAGTATCTACTGTAGAGTGCCATAAGAAGTGCTTTTTTTTTTTTCTCTTTGTATTTTTGATAAAGATACGCAGTCTGAGATTGAAACTTCATATATAAATATAGCTGCTACCTTTTAATTATAAACATGGGATGAACTGGATGGTACCTTTATGAGGTTTTATTGGCATGATTTTGAACTGGTGTGTTAGCTATGGGACCATCCCAGATAGAATGCAGCAAACTCTTGGTGTCTTCTTGTTATGTTTTCTGTGTGAGCCACATGCATCTCAAAACATAGCCTTGAACATATAGTGAGAAGTGGGAGCTCCTTTTAGGGCTATAACGCCAGAAATCTTAGCCATCAAGTACTGATTTGTGTGAAGACTATGATAAGAAAAAACACTGGTTTAAATGACTGATCTAAACAATCTAGCTGAGATTTAACTGCAAGATTTGCACACTGCATTGCATGGGATGTTATCACAAATTGATACTCAAAGAGTGCCAGATGTCTTCTCCTTGATGTGCTTGCCTTTGTGATCATACCTGCGTAAATCAAATTTGGGAAACACTGTTTTGAAGGCTATGAGTGGCTACAAGTAAAGAATTGCTTGTCTTGCTGTGAAGCTGTAATTCTTCCTTATGTATCTCTGCAAAACACTTTCTGACACCTTTCACCTGTAACAAGGACATTAAATTTTGCATAGTTGGTGGTGGGATGAGTGTATTTGCTTCCACGTTTGGGACTTGGACTTCCTTTCATATCTGGGGACCTAAGAAAAGAAATGTATATATCTGGAGTAGGAACATTTCCCATATAAACAAGCTGGTAGGTAACTGCCTTTGAATAGGGTCAGCTCTCATTTTCTTGGGAGCTGGTTTGTTCAGGCTGTGTGGTAAGTGTTCCTGTGCTGCTAAGGCTGCATTCATGTGGTGCTGTGCTTCATGGATGTCTATATGCCATCTGCCATCAATAGTATTACTGATGTTCCTTTTCTGTATATTGCTCTGGCCTTGTTCTTATTTACATATGTTTTTAGCATGCATGCTTTAGCTTTACATTACCCTTTGCAATTGTGAGTTTGTCAAAACTGAGCCCCTCAGACTCTATTAAAGTGTCAGCAAGATTTTATTCACCAGTAAAGTCTCACTTAAAGACTATTTTGAGACTTTACTGATGCTATGTAGAAAAATAATTTTGCAATATTGACTGCTCTATGTAGTGCACCTGGGCTGGTAGGAAGATAGGCCACTGCTCACATTTATAATGAGGTCTACAGTACATAACTTTTAAGAGGGAATTTTCGGGTAGAAAGTTTTGAGAGGTCATTGGTAATACTGTCATTAACTTGCCATTAACAAGGTATGACCATATTTAGAGCCACTTTTACCCCTGCTATCTGTAATTGAATAGTTTTTAAACTTTCATTAGCTACCACAAATGAAAGATAGTGATAAGTGATAAGAAGGACACTCTTGGTTCCATACTACCACAAATCTTTCGTTTGTGGTAGTATGGAACCAAGAGTGTCCTTCTTATCACTTGCAAAAGATATTATTAAAGATAAAGTAAAATAAAACTTCCTGGATCTAAATATAGGCTGGACTAAATCGGCTGATTTTAGTAAGTGTGCCTGCTTAGTAATGGAGACAATGGTGAGTGAACTTTACAGAAGGGCAAAAAAACCTAAATAAATAAAAAATCTTATCTGAAATGCTACCAAAAATTAATGCAGTTTTCCCCCTTTGTGACACAAGGTAGTACCTGCTTTTCATCTCAACCAACTAGAGACATCTCCTTGGAAGACATTTTCCTCTATCTGAAACACTTCTACAGCCTGTTCCATGCTAACAATATCAGCCATAGAAGTTGTGTCATAACAGAATGAAAAAAAAGTTGTCCAAAACTAGCCCAATTCCTCATCTGATTTATATACTTTAGAGAATTAAAGCTGGGTTCACAGAATAATTTAGGTAGGAAGGAGTGAAATCCTGGAAATCATCTGGTCAGGTGCTCCTCACAGAGCAAGACCCAGCATAGAGATCCCCTATCATAGATACTGCACTGCAAACATCTTAAATTGTGAGGATGATGTTGGCTATTGAAGACCTCTTCTAATCTCCAGCATTGGCCAGAAGAGGTTAAGTCCATTTCTTAAGTCTCTGAAATGATCTCACTGAGGCTGCATCTTCACTTGAGTTTCCCTTCTACCTCCTTTCACCCCAAGCCTTTAGGTTGCGTTCTGTGTTATGCCAAAGGGGAGCACATAGGAGGGCCTGGATGAGCACAACTACTCTGCAAATGGGATACTCTGTGGCTCTGCCCATTTCCAATGCCTTTACCCTCTCCTTCCCAAAGCTTTGATGAGATAGACAGTATGTCCTGTAAATTTGTGGGGTTTCCATGTTGAACCTAATTACTGCAACACAAACAACAAGAGGAGACACTCATCCAGATCTTGCAGGACTGTGCATGAAAAAAAATAAACACCAGTGTGCATGCAGCAGTCTGATTTATGACTTGCTTGCAGGTATGGCTTAACTCAAGTACCTCCACTGGAGTGACTATATCAGAGCAGACTTTCTTTGTAGAGAAGTACAACCCACCTCTGAGTTACATATATATGTACATATATATATATGTATATATATATACACACTATCATGGTGATATATTTTAATGAGAGCTTCATCATGACCAGCTGGTATTGTCTGAAATAAATTGCATTAATAATGTAGCTGAACAGGCTGCCCAGAGAGGTTGTGGAGTCTCCTTCTCTGGAGACATTCAAAACCCGCCTGGATGCCTTCCTGTGCAACCTCATCTAGGTGTTCCTGCTCCGGCAGGGGGATTGGACTAGATGATCTTTTGAGGTCCCTTCCAATCCCTAACGTTCTGTGATTCTGTGATTCTGTGATTCTGTGAATTTTCAATATAAGACTAAATAATGAGAATGATAAAGCTGTAACACAGAGTAGAGTCAAAAGCTTAGTGGGCTGACTCCCCCACCTTAGGCAAGTCTTTGAATTTGTCTGGTGCATTACCCTCCTTCTGTAAAATGAAGTTTAACCCTCCCTTCTCCACACCCCACTGGGATGTTGCAGGGATGTAGTTCTCTGGCACCGAGGAGAAATGTTGACATACCTGACACTAAAGTCTATATTAACACTTCAGGTAGCACTTCTATTTTGGGACCAGCAGGCTGACATCTCTTTGCTATGTCATACTTCCGTGTTCTGTCTCCCTATTTTGGTATGTGCTGGATCCTGCTTGTGCTGCATCGTGGTGCATGGGAGAGGTGGTGGAAGTCACAGCACTCCTCTTCTCCTGCTAGCCTGCAGTGGTGGAGGGGGAGAGACAGGCTATGGTTTCTTTGTGCTGCAGGGCACAGGGTCCAAGAGCTCCAGTGAGGTGCTGGACAGAGATTTCCATCACACTGGCAATGTTGCCAAACTCCATGGTGAAAAGGCTCCATTTCTGGTAATGTAAACCACAGGGTACTTCTCAAAGGACTACAAGAAGGCAAGCTTGCTGTGACTGCATGGCACGCATAGTCTGTGCTGCACACTTCTCACCTATTGTCAAAGCAAACCTCCACCAGGATTTCACCACTTTTCTGTTAAATATTCTTAGTACGTGTACTTAGGGTGTGCTAGACCTTCTCTATTGCTTCTCTGTGACTTCTGCCTGTCAGCTTTAACAAAGAAAGTCAACATGGACTCATTGGTGGTCTTTTTTTCTTTCTGGTCCTTAATGTAGGCAGCTATTCTTGCCAGTCTACCTTTCTGCCTAACCACCCAGATCCCTTCACAGAAATCCCTTCCAACTCCTGAGATTCTGTGATTCTGTGAAATACCTGATTAATGGCATATGTGTGTCTGAGTGTGAGCACAGACACACAGATGCCCACGCGGAGGACTCTTCATAAGGACCTCTTTCTAAGTGTAGAATTTCTGCATACAGATTGTATTACCCATGACTTAGCTCTTTCAGTATTGTATCACTCTTGTCTGTCTTGACACTTATACTATATGAATGTTTTCTTTACTTTCTAAATAATGATTAATTAAAGGATTTCTCAGTTTCCTCACAATACCTTTTTTTCTGAGGCTAATCTTCAATTTATAAGGAATGTGAGCATATAAATATAAAATGTCTGTTGTGTGTTTTTCTTGCAGTAAGTCTGATCATTATTTATACTGCTGCTCAGTGTATCTCCCTAAGGTATGCTGAATTTGATCAAATCGCTACATCGCTGGAATCTTGAGTGTTAGTCATTTGTGTGCTAATTATTCTTAATCTAGGTCCTTTTAAAAAGGTCGTCAATTAAGCTTTATTGAATTGTCAGCATTCATAGCAGCAAAGGGAATCTGGTAGCTGGTGTAACCGTGTCACAGATAGCTAAATACCCTGTAGTCTGAAGGGAAAAATGAATTAAATATAGATTCAAGTTACAGAATGTAGTGTGAAATTGTGGGAGCCAGGCTTTTTGTGGAGGAAACCACTGTTCACAGCTGACTCTAAAGACCTCTTTTATGGCACCATTTGGGAAGAGCTATGAATAAGTGACCCTTTCTCATCTAATTCCCAAGATTCAACTTGAAGTAGCTTTCTAGATGGTGCAGGTCTTCTGTCTTCTTCAGAACATCTCAAGGCCACCTTGCTGGTATTTATTTTCCTTTACAGGACCATTGCTTTCTGTAGTAAGTCAATTGCTGAAAGGCTGCGATGTGAAATGCCTTGTGCTTCCCACCCTTTTTAACCCTTTATGGATGTTACTAAGCAGTGATAATGATAGTGTCCTCCTCTACAGTATTTTAGGCTGGATATGATGTAGTGGCCAAGAAAGTGAAAGCTTGCAGCATGAATTATTTGATATTCAACATTCTTGAACTTTAATCTTATCTTAGACAGGAACTTTACAGCTATATTGAGGACCTGAAGTAAATGAATAGGCACCTTATAAGCCAGTCTTTCCGTGAATTTGCTGTGCAGAACTGCTGGCAGTGTGTCACAAGGAAGAATATGCAAGAAATTATTTTTTCCGATAAGTATTTTGCTGAATAGATTTCAGAAAAATTTTGAATGAAGAACATTGCAACCAGAAGATATCTGGCAATCAATACTTTGTTTCAACAGAATGCATGCCTGAAATTGTGCATAGCTATGCATGAGCACAACAATGGTAAAAATTCTTATGTAAATTATGATGTTTTAAGTTTCTGGTAATGAGTTTCTTGTGTTATTTGACCTCGTTTTGATATGTAATTGCCACTGAACATTTAGCTCACATGCTTGTGATTCTTTTCCAGTTACGTAACAGAAATTCATGTCCCTATTATTTGTAATATTACACATTTAAAGAGTGTTGATAAGAGTCATAGGAAAAAGATGTAGTCATTATCCTGATCAGAAAACAGGGCAAAGTAACCAGCCTATGATATGTGTACCTTTTGGAGCTCATCAATGGGTGCAATTTAGCTAGTTCTAAGGTAAGGACCCTTTAGGTCATTTTTGCTGCGTTAGAAGAGAAGGCAAAGCTAATTTAAAAAGGTTACCACTTTTTCTAAAGTATATTCAAAGCTTTAAGAGCTGAGAAATTCAAATAAAGAGGAGGGGTCGTTGTTACTTTTTTATGTGCTTTTTTATAATTTTTCCTTTCATTCAAATAAAATCTGTTCAGGATTTGAGAGAAAGAGCCAGAAGCTATCTTCAGAAAAGAAATGAAGTTTCCAAATGAGGAAACTAAGCTAGCAGAGAGCAGTACACAGTACTACTAATAACTTTCAGTGTCTCTGTTAGCAGGAAAAAGCAGCAGCAGTGATGTTGGTAACCTGTTTGGATGAAACTTCAAGGGTCTGTCAATTACATTGTTTTCTGATTAGTTTTTTGGTAAATCAAGCTGACACAGAAGTCATTAGTTCAGCTTAGCATTTAATATAAAGGAAGTTTCTTGAAAGGACTCATGGTATAGGAAAAGATTGGGTTGCAAAGTTGATGATGATGAATGCCAGCATGTAGTCAGAGCAGAGTGAAAACACTTGGAGATTTATAGTAAGCAGCTACAGTGGGCTGTGTTTGTGAAGCCAGGGAATAAGGTTCCTTAGGTCTTGGCATTAGATGAAAATAACCGAACAATAGGAAAGGGGCCAGGCATCTCTGAGAGGCTGTGCTGTATGTGGTCACTGGAGCAATCAGAGGAGAGTTCACAGTCCGTTTGCTCTGACACTTCTGAAGCCCAGTGCCAGGAGCTGAATTGTAATTCCCATTCTGGTGAGAAGAAAAAGGATGAATCCCACTCTACCACTCTCACCAGAAAAGTCTCATGTGCCTGAACTCAGGCCCTCTAACAAAGCTGAAAATCTGGAACAGTACGCTGGTGTTTCTTTAGAAATGAAGTATCTAGAATTTGAAAGGTATTGGTAAGGGGAGGATGCTCTGCTGTGGCCTGCAGTCTGGCACTTTGTATAGAACACATATGGTATTGTCACTGTCCTACACACAGAAGTCTGCAAAGAGCAGGAAAGGGTGGTGATCTGTGTCTCAGACCATGACACTTCCTTTGGCTGCCATGGCACATGGATGGTATCATCTTTGTTTTTCAGGTACAACATGAACTTTTCAGGAAGGTCTAATAGGGCATTGTTTGAACCTTATTTTACATGGAGGAGTTTCAACCACTTTTAAGACACATCAGGTAGACATCAACCCAGTCTCAATGTCTTAGTGGGACCTCAGCAACATCTTCTACATAATAATATGAGTTACTGTTTAGACTTAGGTTTGGTGGAAGGTAACATTACTGACATCCATGGTCAAACAGGTAAAGTTGGCATGGATTGTTGTCTGTCCATATATCCATACTTGCATTTATGCTCTGTTCATCATACTTGCTGGCAAGAGGCAGAAGTTTGTTTTACTGTTTCTTTTTCCTTCCACTGAGGATAGTTCCAGTGAAAGTGGGAATAAAATTAATTGTATTTATGGAATTAGTCTTCATTAATTTTGGCTTTCCTCCTAACCATCAGCAAAGTGTCATTTCTTTGTATCTTAGATGTGCTGTCTGACTGACCTTACTTTTCTTATTTTCTGTTGGTTTCTATAGTTGTTTTCAGCAGTTGGTTCACTGACACTGATTTTACCTGGGTAGAAGATACTGTCCTTCAACTGTTGATAAGCTTTTCATCTCCACAACTATAGTAAAACCTTCTTTCTGGAACTTTCAATTACTGCTTAGTTAATTAAAGTCAGTTTGATGTACTCTGTGAAAAGGAGCAAGTTCAGTAGCTCAGAAAGACTCCTCCAGTTGCAATGTTCTCTTAAAACGTGCAAGCCAAATTGCCCATGGTAATTTATAATTAATAAATGTTCTAGGATGTCAGTAGCATTTGTACACAAGAAGTATTTTTTGGAATAACTTCCATTTCTCTGTTTTTCTTACAATACTTAAATCTTACGTAATTCTACCAAGAAGATTCCTATTCCATCGAAGTTACTCCAAGAAGTGAGGGGAGGGATTAGCTACTGAGCTAGTATTTTATTTTTACAGTGAATAACTGATTGCAGAAGGAAAGAACACTTGACCCTATAGGTTAGTTCCCTGCAGTTTAGTCTGATCCATGGCTTTATGTTTTCTTCTCTTTCTTCCCTATAAACCGTCTCTATACCTTTTATAGTAGTTTATGCTATTGGTTTCTTTCTTTCTTTTATGGTTTGACCTAATAATTTCCTATGTGTTGTATTCTTGAACACATACCTAACACTGTAATGCCTAATAGCCAGGCAGACACCTAGCAGGGTCAAACCCACTCCTCATCCACCAGGCAATGACTGTGAAACACTTCTACATGTAAAGGGTCTTTAAACAAAAACTTGCAATGCCGAGGCCTGAGGGATACCTAATGAGCCAGGTATTTCCCCACTGATCATCTGGTAATATGAGTACAGTGCCTGTGAAGCACTGTAGTGGTGGTTGGCACATAAGGTATGTGGTGGTGACAGGTAAGAGTTAGACACTGCGCTAGCCCTGAAGATTTTGTTTCTAGCCCTGCTGCTAAGCTGTGTATGACCATGTCACAGAGCCACTCATTCTATGTACACATTTATCTGGCTATTCTACTGCATCGTAACCTCCTTGAAGCAGGCACTATCTAGTATCACATATCTAGCGTAGTACTCCCTGCTATGTGCTGAGTTTTCTAATCAACCTCTATATGCAAATACATAGTGGAGATTATTTGCTAACAGTCATATGGGATATTGCAGCTATTTTCTGGTGTGTGAGGATGGCTGCAGTATCTCAGTACGTGAACCGCTGGAGGATGCTGACTCTTCTTTCATGTTGACTACTGTGAGATACGCTGCTAGAATTTCCTGTTTACTTTTAACTTTGGACTAGATTCTGATACCTTTTGCTATACTCCTGAGCTGAATAGTACCTTGTTCCACAAATGTCCCATTGGTTCAATGGGGTCATTCACAAATGAGGAGGTACCATACAACATGACTAAAAGCTTTGGAGTCGGGTTCTTAAATCATATTTGCTAGTTGGACAGTATTTGTATGTTTGTGCCTGTGTCTGTTTCTGAGATTTTCTTCACAAGGGACTCCAGTTTACCCTGTTAGACTTCACTGAAACCTTTCATTATCAGTACTGCTGTTAGGTCACAAAGCTTCATAATGTTCTTCACTGTTGTTTGTTTCATGCACTGAATTAGAAATTCATTATCTTTCAGATTCACTGGCATATGCTTCTAAGCTTATATTCTCCATTTAATGTATCCCATGATATGTGTGTCTCATCAAATGTGACAGATTGGGGTGATTCTGTCAATAATTCATATTTGATATAGAGTAGAACAAAGTTAAGAGGGAATTACAAAGTAATGTAATCCCTGTCCCTTTTAAAACAGACGAAGTTGGACTAAAATTGACGCCTTCGACCAGGACACTTAACATTCAAAAGCTAAACCTACCAGCATAGGGAGTGATAGATGCTTGTTTGGAAGTAACATGGGAAGTCAGGGTAAAGGATAGCGATTGACATCTTCAAAAAAAGTCCTCTGGGCCTCACTTTTCAGAGGTGAGGAAGCAGCCACAGCTCTCATTAAATTCCACCGGAGTCCCAGGTGCTCAATACCTCTGAATTTCAAGCAATTAAGTAGGGCATGCAAACTGGGATGCTGTTTAGCTGACAACAGTTGAGGCTGATCCACTTGAAGACACTGCCAAAGCAGTTGCTGAGAAACTAGAGGCTGAACAGGAAAATAGTGAAATCAGTTCTGTGCATGCCAAAGACCCTGTAAGCGTCTTTGACTTCTTTGATAGAGACTCAGATGCTTTGATTAGTGTAAAGAAATTGAGTCAATGAGGTTTTTTAAAGCAGCCCTGCATGGTTGGAAGATGTGAGGAGTAGAGGCTGTTTCTGCTATATTTGGGAAAGGAAGTTTCCCTGTTATATGCCAAGAGTTTGCTCCATGATCCTTGATGGCAAGCAGGGCCTCCTGCTAAGCTATTAGTGCTTTTAGTGAAGCAACTGTTCTTCAGAGGAGGAACAGCTGTAATTTCACATGAATGTCATCTGTGCAGGTTGACCTCCAATGTGTTCACCAAGCACCTTTTTCCTGCTACAAATGGTCTTTCTTCCAAGGGCATTTGCTAGAGCTATTGTCTCACTGTTTTGATCCATGACTGAGATATGGATGGGAACCTTTGGATGTCCCAGAGAACTGGAAATATTTTGTGACCCTCTGGAGAGCTGGGAAAATATGATTTTGCCACAATAGAAGTAGTAGCAAAAATCCCTTCAAATCCCATTATGTCAGTGTCTGCTTATGAGGAACTATCTGATACTGCATGTTTCTTCCTTGTACAGTCCCCTGTGGGATTCTTCTGCTGTGTCTGCAATGTTCTGCAATGTATGATGCCCAACTTTTACAGTTAAATAATACACCCTGAAAATGTTCTGTAATTTGCTCTGGAATTGTCTGCTGAGGAAGTCTCATTATTACAAAAAGCACCTTGAAAATTTTAAAACTACAAAGTTCTAGGCTCCTGGGCTTTTCCCAGCTCCCTGTTCATCTCAGCCAGACTTAGAATGATTGGCCTCTCATATCTGACTGAGGGTCTCCCTTCTGGACCATCGCCTTGCTGAGGCCTCTCAGGGACTGATTTATATGCTGACAAAAGCAACCACGATAAGGAAGTAGTCTGTCTTCCCAAGTCTTTCTGGAGGCTTAAGACTTCTGCTGCACAGATGCTGCTCAAGAAAACATTGTATAATTCAACTGCAAGAGTCTCAGAGGGTTAGGAAGACAAAAGTATGGCTAGGACAATCCAGTGTGGTGCCATGTGACCACACAAAGGAAGGTCTAAGCTTTCATGTCTTTGTGTCTTGTTAATAAGATATGGCAGTACAGGGAAAAGAACTGTGTCAAGGATATGGCAACAGTCTCCTCTTTCAATTAAAATAGATCTGATTCAAAACCAAGTACTTATCACCTGTTAAACATAAGTTTACCCTGCTGTTTATGCAACATTCCCTTGTTAAATGTGTCACAAAGGTCATGATGAACTCACAGGGTGCAGCAAGGCTGGTGTGTTTGACGTTTTTTGCCTTAAAGGTGCCAAATGCACAGGGAGAGTATGTTAACAAGCGATGATGGTAACTAATGCTTAGGATCGTGGGGACACTAGGTGTGCAAAAGGTGCTGCACACACATAGTGTCTAAAACTGCCAGTGTGCCTTGCTCATACTGGTAAATCAGCAAAAGAAAACTCAAAACCTCAAATGTATTATCTTATATCTCAAAGGACTCAGTCTGTTTTAGAAGACACACACTGGACTCAGAACTGCAACTTGGTGCTTAGTCTGTATTATCCTCATGGTGGATTTAACAGCTGACAGTTCAATGGACCTGATTCTTCTTTCTTTTGCACAACTTTATATCAGCAGTTACTTCAGCAGACTTTATGGGATTATCTTCATACAAAACTTTTGGTTTTGTTGTTTCAGTGAGGGTAGACTATGTAGCTTCAGTAAAGTGAATACTGGCTTTTTGGTTCCTGTTTCGAATTTGAGTCTGATGGAAGTAACTCCTAGCTGTTATTCGTACTGCATTCACTCAGGTCAAAAACTGGGGTGAAACCAGTGGGAGAAAGGGATTATATTTTGTCTGTAGTAAAGAAAACAACATGCTTCACTTTGAGTGATCTGGTATAGGGAAAAAAGGAAAAGGAAAATCCTGGGTGAAGACTCTAGTCACCAAGTAACAGAAATGCCTGAGAAAAGGCATTTACAGGCCTTCATGAAAACATTCTCCTCATGCCTGAGTGTAGAAGAAGAATAATTTGAAACACAGGAAGTTGCCATGGAACAGAATTATCACAGGATAAGCTTTAATAATATAAACAGTATAATAATATCAACAGGATTAGCTTTATTGCCTCCTAACTTGTCAGCATACAAAAAGTCACAGCAAATGGTCGAGATACTTTCTGTGGTGATACACCAAACCACTGCCTTGTGAATTACTCAGAAGATGCAATAAGCATCTCTCCTTCCTGCCATTTTCTGTTTCACTGTGTTTTCCCCAAAAAAGAGGTTAACTTTTCAGAAAAGAGCGAAAATTTGCAAACAAGAAGAACAAAAAAATATTTTCCCAGGATAGAATATTCTGTTATATAACAAACCAGAAAGATTACAGTGTGCTGGAAGGGAAAAACATACTTGAAGAAGAAAGATGAAAACAAAACTCAAAGAAGTAAGTTCTGAATGTATCCTTAATGCAAACTGAGAAAACTGAAGTTAGAGATGCTAAATGATACACCAGTCATGGCACTCTGCTTACAGACTGTAATTCTAAATGTCATCTGCTGTAGGTCCTTCTTGCTCCCCCAGTCCACATGAGAAACTCATTCCTCTCCACCCCTGATCATGAATATTAGTCTACAGCCTATATCCAAACCAAATTGTTCTGGTTTCTATTTTAACATTTTTACTTACTCTGTGGTTTCAGACCAACTACACAGACTCTTTCTCTTTGCAATCTGAAAATCCAGAAATCTTAGCCTAATCTTTCTGCTTCTGATGCATTCCAAGTTTTGATGAGGTTGTTTTATCTCTCACTGTTATTAGTGAGCAGGTCAATGCTGCTCCACTTATTCTGTAGATTTTTACCACTCTATGAATGTCAGGAATATTCTTTTTATCTTCTCTTTTGAATCCCCTGTTAATCATATCATGATGCCCCTGTTTCAAATCTATAGTTTTATTGAATGGGGTTTTTAATCTTTGCAGAACTCCTAACTGGTCACATCCATAAAGAAATGAAAGAAGCTGGTATTCACATCACCTGATGTGGTTGGTTTTTTGGGCTCTGCAAAGATTAAAAACACAGTAAGACTTTAGAGCATCCTAGAGGGAATATAGAGGTTGCTATTAATATGTTCTTCTTTTGAACAGAACTGATCTAACGGTTTGGAAATAGAGGAAAAGTGACTGTTTAAAGCAGTAGACAAGGCTGAGATTTTAGATACATAGTGCAGAATATTACAGTAAGAAGAAACTGGGAAAATGATGAGGGCCAGTGCTGAACCTACTCCGTGTTGCAGGATTACAGTAAAATAATTGAGTTGGTGTCAGCAGTGGAATGACTTTTCATGCAGTCTTGGGAGAGTGCTCCATGGCAGCTAGGTGAATGGCCAAGGAGGTTTTAAATGCTTTTTCTTAGCAGGCCATAGTTCCCTGTGCTGCTTGTCTGGAGTGGCAGCTCTACACTGCTGTTACTGGTGCTGCTGCTGGCTGAGTGCTGCTCTCAGGGACAGCAGCTGGCAGGGAAGGACTGGAGCTCTCACCCTCTTTGGTACAGCCATTTGGTCTCAATTCCTGACTTTCAGGCCAGGAGCAGTCTTCCTTTTTCTTGTGCATCCTTCACCTAATCTTTACCAGCCATAGGTGTTTCCTGGAAAATGTGATCATCATCACTGTATCAACACAGGTTAGGACATGCAGCAGCCCAGTCCATCTGCAGAAGACATCAGTGCAGTGTTCTGGACGCTCTACAGAAAAAGAAGGAGAGGGAGGAGGAGGGGTGGAGATGAGACTACATAGGGACAGGACTTGGTGCAGTCACAGAGGAAAACACAAAGGGAGCAGGACAGGAAGGGGATGAGAGCTTTAAAGAAGGAAGGGGAGGGATGAAACACAGCAGGGACAAAGCGCATTCCTGTCAGGAATCCCCAGGTCTCTTTTCAGGTCTGGGCATAGATTTGTCATGCAGCCTTTGGAAAGTCATGTCACGTTCCTGCCTGCAATGCGTCCTCAGGAGCTTGGAATGTGAGCTTAGCTGCTTATTATTGGACTCCTTATTTACAAAGCCAGGAGGGCTTGTTTTGATCTTTTATTCTGATTCCTTTTGCAATCCATGTAGTTGAACTTCCTAAACTTAATTCCTTCTTAAACTGCAGCTTATCTTCTAGGGGGGAAAAATCCAGTATTTGTGGGGAAAATTCAGTGCAAATCTTAAATCCAAATTTGATGTGTTTGTCTAGCAGTTAATTGTCCTTTTTTTTCCTACTCTAAATTGTTTTACCTTCAACTTCAGTAGATGTTAAACCTTGATGTGTCTTTATCTCCAGACCAAAAACTCCTCGATTATCAAATTTTTATTCCTCATATGTGGCTGTAATCCGATTAATTCATTCCTTTAATGTGTTTTTCATAGAGAAAGACTTGATTTATTTAAGCTATCATCAGGTGCGTTTCCTCATGTTGTAATTGTTCTCACGGTTCTTCTCTGATTCACCTACAGTTTGCTACCGGTTCCCTGGATTGCAGGTCCTGGGCCACACAAGCACTTCTGAAAGAGAGTTGCTTCCAGTGAGAGACATCTGCGGAGAGGACAGGCAGAGAGAGGCCAAAAGCAGTGCACCTCACAAAGAACACAAAGGCCTGCCTGTGGCCAGACAGCAGGAAATCCTTTGTGACCGTCTCTGTCCTCCTCTTTGTCAGGCAGGCGTGACCATGGCTGCAGCCCGCAAGCAGCAGGGCTGCTTTTCCTCTCCACCTCTTGCTGGAGGTGTCTGGTGTCTCCATGTCTCCCCAGCAGAAGAGGGGAGACAGGCAGGTTGGAGAGGCTGTGAGCAGGCCTGGCAGTGTCCCACTGAACACGCCTTTGTCCCAGATGCTTTCAGGAAGCACTTTTGCTGTCCTGGGGATGGAAACTTGCTCTTCATAACAGTGTCTGACTGCTTTTGTTTGGCCCTGTGTGTTTAAATGTTACTGCAGCTGTTTCCCACCCACTTTTTTATCTGTCATCTTCCTACAGATGTCTGCTGATGTTGGAATAAATATGTAAAGATTTGTTTGGCTCTCCCTTTTTTTTTTTCAACATATGTTTCAGAAGTCTGAAATGAGAGACAAAGAAATAAAAATAAAAGATTAGAAGATATTAAATAGCACAAATTACAAGGAGTCTGGAACCAAACCCCTGGATCAGAAGAAACCCATACTACAGGGGAGTTGAGGCTGGACCTGCATCCAAAACCACATGCTGTGGTTTACTCTCAATTATATGATGGGCCAAGCCAGAAGTGTCGTTCAGGACAGAATGGAACATAAGCTGTATTTGGGTCTGGATCTGAATTTTGCAGTGCAGGCCCACTGACATCTGGCAGTGACAAAATGCATTTATAAAGGAACAAATTAAGTGAGTGAAACTTATTACCAATGGAAAACCAGTACAAGGCTGCAGAAGGAAAATGCAATTCCAATCTAACTCACAGGGCCAGTCTGCAATCAGTGACTGACAGGCGTGGTTTTACTCATGTGCCTTAGTTGTTTCAGACACCCAGGGCCCTGTTCTCCTGCTGTTTTAACATCACTGTGACTGCTGACTTCAGTGAGGCTATTCCTAATTTACACAACTTTAAGTGACCTGAGAATAGGTCCAGTGTCTAATAAAAAAGACTTACTAAAATAAAAAATGTTTTACATACTTATTTTGACAAAGGCATACATAAAAAGATCTCATAGTCCAAGTAAATATGAAAAGGCTGCCAAATCTGCTTATATAAATCTCTATGATCTCATATATTTTCAATTTTTAATTAAAAAAGAGAATTGTTCACACTCCTTATTAGGAGGGGAGGAAAAAGGTTAGATTATTTTAGCTTTTTCAGAACAACCAATGATGCAGAAGTATCTGTTCAAAAAACCAAAATATTAACATATGTGATGCACTTAGAAGTATAATTGATATTTTAGGCTAATTACCATTCCACAGCAGAACAATAAGCTTTTTTTTTTTTCTGTGCTGTATATCACTATTTTGGTCTCACTGATTGTTTTGTTTGAAAGACAAGAAAAAAGACATTAAAAACCAATGCAGATAATATAGTTTGTGAAAAAGTAGGCATTGACCTACATTAGAAACATAAAAATTACTCATTGTAAAAAAAAAAAAAAAGACTTGCTGCTTTTCTATTCAAAACTGACTTGTGACTTGATCAGTGTTTCTCATAGCATATTTTACCCTCAAGTTTGCCAGAAAGCTTATAAGAACAAATTTCTAAGAGAGTTTTTTCTCTGTATATCTGTTGTAAGTGGTAACAT